>NW_015315007.1:0-250 GCF_001447785.1 Gekko japonicus
GAACACAAGAAACCTGGTTCAAGTCCTTGTTTACCCAAAGACACATGGCTGGCCAGAATCAAGTCACCAGCCATCAGCTCTCCATCATTTGGGCCCAGGTGCAAACATTCTGCATCCCAAATCACTGAAATCCGTATACCAGTGTGGGTCCAAATGCAAACTGCATGGCAAAGCATCACTATACAATTCACCACTTGGCTGCTCACTTGGGATGAAAGGCACAAGTCAAGCCAGTTTGGTGTAGTGGTTA
>NW_015315008.1:0-250 GCF_001447785.1 Gekko japonicus
TATAAATGCTCAGTGTGTGGAAAGGGCTTCGGTCTGCAGTATTCCCTTACAGTGCATAGCAGAATCCACACAGGGGACAAACCTTACAAATGTTCAGTATGTGCAAAGAGTTTCAGTCGAAATGATATTCTGACTCTGCATAAGAGAGTCCACACTGGGGAGAAGCCATACAAATGTGACGAGTGTGGAAAGAGCTTCAGTAACAGGTCAGGCCTTACTTGCCATCAAAGATTCCACATGGGGGAAAAAC
>NW_015315009.1:0-250 GCF_001447785.1 Gekko japonicus
TTGAGCCAGTTTCAATAGCAAAACCCAGTGAAGGCCAAAGGGTTAAACCCGCTCTCCTTTTCCTGTACAGTCCCTAGGCAAATTGAGACAGCACAAGCCTGCAATTAGGTCAGAGCAAGTTCTCTGTCTCCTCTGTCGAGCCTTGCTTTGGCACCAACAACCAGGGATCAGACATATTTTGTACTAAGGGAATTTGCCTAATTGCATTTGACTGTAATAGCTGGCATTTTGGAACATTTTGAAAAGTGCA
>NW_015315010.1:0-250 GCF_001447785.1 Gekko japonicus
CGCTGTCTGATTGTGCTCTTTAAATCCAGCAGCCAACAGCAACTACATTGGATCAAACTGCTCATCTGATTCCAGGTCACCTTACATGGTAAATATGTGATCTCACCACAAGAGGGCATTCAAATACAAGATGTATCTCATCAAACAAAACAAACCAATATATGGTAGAAGTCACCTGGTTGGGTAACTTTATCATCTCAAAAATCAATGTGAAAAATTTGTCATCAGGGAGCAGCAATAACAAGCATAG
>NW_015315011.1:0-250 GCF_001447785.1 Gekko japonicus
TGCCATTCCCCAGTTCTGAGCAGGGGATCTCTGGTTTTTGGTGCTTCTGCCTGCCACTAGTCAGCTGGCCAGCGGGGGAAACTCTGACCCCAAACACAAATGTATTGTGCGGACATCCCTGATGTGCGGACATCACACAGAAGTGAACTTCTTTGGTTTTTGGACAAAACTCTATGGTTTGATGCCGATTTTACCATGGAGTTTTGCCGGAAAATGAGAGCGTTGCTGTGTGACGTCAGCGCGTCACTCC
>NW_015315012.1:0-250 GCF_001447785.1 Gekko japonicus
AAGATGGGTGGCAGGACCAGAAAGTGTGGGGAACGTGACAGTTTTAAAGCAGTTACATTGCAGACTTGGCAGATAAAGAACTAGGGTTAGAGCCAGGCAAGAGAGCCGGGGTAACCAGGTTGAGAGGAAGGCAGGGAACGCTCATGAAAAAGGCATCTTTAATAACCCTGATCGATGTATCCTCATGCATAGCAGGAAGATGTTGTGCAAGCTGGTGCATGACTACATCTGTGCACTCAACCTATCAGAT
>NW_015315013.1:0-250 GCF_001447785.1 Gekko japonicus
CTTCCGCTTCCACTTCCACTTGTGCAAGGGCTCATTGAAAACCATTCATCTTACGCAAACAGAACTTTGAGTGGAAGGGGAAGCACAATCCTCATTTATGTGATTCAAGGTTAGATGGATTCATGGCATCAACAGCTAATGGCCCTGGAGTGTGACGTAAAAAACCCTTTGAATACCAGGCGACATCAAGGGAAGACCTGAGCTTCTAGGCCCTCTTAGTTCAGCTTTCCAGAGGAACTGGTTGGCTGCT
>NW_015315014.1:0-250 GCF_001447785.1 Gekko japonicus
GCAGATGCTCCACCACTGAGCCATGGGCCTGTTGAGGAAACTCATGGGTATCCCAGGGAACAGTCTTGCTGGGTACTGCAGGACCGAAGAACATAACCTGCAGAGCATATGAATCCATTGACGTATTAATCCCATCTGAAACTGAAAAAGCTGAAAGCAGAGCCTAGGGATTCAAAAAGCAAAACAAAGTTTAAGAGTGTACTGAACACCCAGGCTAATGTTAGCACAAGCAGGGGTCATTTCGTAGAAA
>NW_015315015.1:0-250 GCF_001447785.1 Gekko japonicus
GAACAAGAACCTGAAACAAAACTGTATGTTCAGTTTCAATAAACTGTAATTAACGGGGCATATGATAGCAGTCTTCCTATTATCTGAAGAACTGTTAGAAGATGGGCACAGGCTGGTTCTCTGTTGCTCCTGAATACAAATAAGGAGTTCCAATGACAGGAAAACCAGCTTAAATTTAAATATTAGGAAGAGTGCTCTTCTAATGCTAAGAATAAGATCTGTTCAACTGTAGAACAAAGTGCATCAGGGG
>NW_015315016.1:0-250 GCF_001447785.1 Gekko japonicus
ATGACAGCTAGACAAAAATTGAAACAAAATGGATACCTTCTCAGAAACAAAGAAGCCATTCAGAATATTAGCAATCAAATGCCGATTTTTTAAAATTTAATTGTGCAGAAGATGTAACTTTCCAAGATTTACCTTCAGATGACTCCTCAGCGTCATGTGTAATTCTGCATTCTCATTTGTTAATTCTTTTGCTTGACTGGATAATTCATATATCAAAAGATCAAACAATTGTACTGCCTGATAGAACAAA
>NW_015315017.1:0-250 GCF_001447785.1 Gekko japonicus
TTTTGGAAGCTGTGCAAAACAGTCCAGTAGGATTTACTCCCAGGCAAGTATGCATGGCGCTGCCCAAGGTCCAATGCAGCTGACAAGATTTTCACCATTAGCAACAGCACAAAGGGGCTCCGCGGGAGAATGACCACTCTCTTATGTTGAACACCAGCAGTGGAAGCAGAAGAGGATGACCTTATACATGGAAAGGAGTGGTTTGTAGGTTCCGCCAGCACACTCTGTGGCTTGTGGAGAACCACACTCA
>NW_015315018.1:0-250 GCF_001447785.1 Gekko japonicus
TTGTGAGAATAAAATGTAGGAGAGGAGAACAAAATATCTTGGATCCCTGTGAGGGAGAAAGATGGGGTGTAAATGAATTTTAAAAATCAGCCACACCATCCTGGGTTCATCTCTTTGCACACCATATAATTTAATATATGCAATCACGTACCTATAATGACCTTCTTCTGTCTACAGTGGACAGACTTGCCGGTCTCAGTGTGACAGAATCAACGAACACAAATTGGACATAAGAACCTGCAGCATCCAC
>NW_015315019.1:0-250 GCF_001447785.1 Gekko japonicus
GAAGGCAATTGTAAGGCACTTTGAGATTCCTTAACGTAGAGGCAAGCAGGGTATAAAAACCTATTCTTTTGCTTTAACCCCTGTTAGGGGGAAAGACAGGAATGCTATATTGTGCTGTCTTTTCCCTACCAGGGCATAACTGCCCAGGAGGGTGGGGAAGAATCCATTTTTGATTTAGACGGGCATAGGGTGGAAGAGCTTGCCCAGTACCGTAGCTCTGAGCCCTGTTGAGCCTACTGTGGCTTCTTTT
>NW_015315020.1:0-250 GCF_001447785.1 Gekko japonicus
AGGGGAATGGGAGGGTTCTGCTTGATTTTGATAGGAGGTCATACCACGGTGTGCTTTTGACAAATACCCACATGCAGAAGCAATGAATATTAAAAGAAAGGGATAGGGTCCATTCACTTATCTCTGGTGAACTGTAGCAATTACCTGCTGTGCCTGGCAACTGATGCCTCTACTCCAAAGGCTAATGTGTAAGATGGAGTTCAGGGAGGATTCCATTCAGCTCAGTCTACCCCTTTGACGTCAACACAGT
>NW_015315021.1:0-250 GCF_001447785.1 Gekko japonicus
CACAGAATAACTAGAGGGGACACAATTCTGCTAAATTCATATTGTTAAATTTTAGCATTTCTCAACTCAATTAGCAGCCAGATGGTAGTCTTGAGTGGCAGCTTGGATCTTTCTGAATTATGTGGTATATAACAAATAAAACCCATCATTTCAATTGTACATGCAGGCAATAAGCATGGGGTCCTATGCCAAGAGTGCCTGCCCAATTCAAGGCAAGTGAATCAAAGTAATTCATTGGGTTTCCCTTGAA
>NW_015315022.1:0-250 GCF_001447785.1 Gekko japonicus
GCTAGCCTGAGCTATCCAGGTCAGGGCTGCTTCCGGTAGACATGATGCGATGTCAGAGTACTAGACAGACAAATGGTTCAGCTTCCCCCTCCCCAAACAGATATAAGATAAGCCCTGAAATTAAATTAATACTTGATTTCTCTCAAATCAGAGCAGGAGAGAAGAAAAGGACAGTCTTGGCCAAGGAATGCAAAAACATTTGCACTATGACTTAGGAGGACCATTTGGAGGCCTTGATGCAAAACAACCT
>NW_015315023.1:0-250 GCF_001447785.1 Gekko japonicus
CCCATTGGTCTGCCGGCCAACGAGCCGCCGTGGCGGCTCGTTCAAATGCCTCCAGGTAGGCCTCTATGTCATCTTCGGGTCCGAGTCGCGTCAATGCTGGCCATGGGGTTCTTGTTGTAGCCGAGGCGGTTGCGCCGGTGACCGCGGCTTGACCCACGGCTTGCACGACCTGCTGCAGGTCACGCATCATATGGGTCTGCGCCTGTTGCTGCTGCTGGGTGAGATCGCGCAATAGCTGTGCCTGATGTTC
>NW_015315024.1:0-250 GCF_001447785.1 Gekko japonicus
TCCATGCTCTTAACCACTAGACCAAACTGTATGTGAATGTAAGATGACCCTTTGGGGAGGGATGGTATACCTGGGAGGACGGAACCTAGTCTTGCTTTTGAGTAAAAAGAGGAATACTGTTCTCTCCTCCTGTCCTTGTGTACTAGGGCAGTCTCTGAGTGGTTAAAATACTGTCCCTCTTTTGCTTTGCTCTGTTAATAGGGAGCCCAGTCACCCTTTTTCTGGCACCCGCCAAGTGTTTCTAGGAAGT
>NW_015315025.1:0-250 GCF_001447785.1 Gekko japonicus
CCCATTTATACTCACTCTCTGTTTCCTTAAGAGAGCTCATTCGCTCAAACTGGTTTTACCCACCCTCAGCTTCTGGGGCAGGCTGGACTGGGAACAAAATCTCTCCAGCAACTGATTACTTTTTATCCTGTCCACCCTCAAAGGTCACTTCTGGATACTACCGAAATTAATGCTGTGATGTCATGTGACACCTCTTCCCAACCCCCATTGTTGTTCCCAGTGGTCGTTTCCTAGAAAAAGAGCTAGGGGA
>NW_015315026.1:0-250 GCF_001447785.1 Gekko japonicus
TGTACTTCCTGATCTCAATAATGTGGCTTTGCTCAAATGAAAACACAAGGGTGCTTGACATCTTCAAAAACAATCTCACTTAGCTTAAACAATAAACATTCATCCCCAAAGATCTCCATGCCAGGAAAAGATTCACATGCTTAATTATTGCATCTCAGGCTGTTGCAAGGTTGCTGTCCGCAGGGGGAGGATCTCCAGTCCCCAGCTCCCATTTCCTGTCACAGTTTGAAGCAGAGGCAGGAGGGGGGGG
>NW_015315027.1:0-250 GCF_001447785.1 Gekko japonicus
CGGGATACAAATCTAAAAATAAATAAAAAGATAAATAAATAAATTACCACCAGTTAAAAAAAAAAAAGGAAATGGCATACGTAGCTCTAGGAACTGCCAGAAACTCTGTAATTTTACCTTACATCATTTCCTTTTTGTTTTACTGGAAGAGACATGATGCCACCGCTGGCATTGTGGCCCCTGTTATTCCTACCCAGCGCCCTTCTGCTAGTTGCCGGATACCTCCTGGAAATCCTAGAAGCAACCTAGC
>NW_015315028.1:0-250 GCF_001447785.1 Gekko japonicus
AGTATTGGCCCAGGATCTGGAGACCTAGGTTTGAATCCTTGCTCTGCTGTGGGTAAGTTACACAAATCTCAGCCTAACAGGCATCACAGGGCAGTGGTTGTGAGGATAAAAATGGAGGAGGAAAGACCAACATAGGCTGCTTTGGAATCCCATTGTGGGATTGTGCTAGTGTGCTAGCTAAAAACATGTAGCTACTGGCACAGATTGATGCACACTTTAAAAGACACCTTGAGCCCATGCATAGAATCAT
>NW_015315029.1:0-250 GCF_001447785.1 Gekko japonicus
CACCCACTTGCTAAAAACACTTGGCAGGTACCCGGATGTCGGTGGGCACCACGGTGCCCATGGGCAACATTGCTGGGGACCCGTGCTTTAAAGTTCTCCATGTTAAAAACAACAGCGCTGCCTTGCAAGGAAAGTAAAACAGCGACAGCAGCACTTTGGGGACAGCCTTTCGAGCCAGGCCGCTTCACCCTGGACAGTCTGAATGTGAACCGCCCCGGCTATCAGCTGACAGACGCCGGAGCTCCAGGAA
>NW_015315030.1:0-250 GCF_001447785.1 Gekko japonicus
TCTCCCTTCAGTTCCTTGGAGGAAAGACAGGATGACACTGTAATGGGTAGATCCTTGGGGAAAGAAAACTAATAGCTAGATCTTTCGCTTGAATGTTGCATAAGAAAATGAAACTAAATCTAAAGACATGCCTTCTGCTTGCAAATACTCAAGATTTGTCTATACCAGTACTGCAGAGACTCAGGAACATAGAACTGTAAAGAGCAATGCTAACAGCCGCTTTCCTTCCACTCAGAGTTCTTTGGTTTTT
>NW_015315031.1:0-250 GCF_001447785.1 Gekko japonicus
GACTTGGAAGAGGTGATTCTCCACCCCACACAGCTGAGGGGAGGGAGAGGGATATATGTGTGTCTGTGTGAAAAAAACGGTCAGCTTAGCTTTTGTGAGAGACAAACCTAGACAGACATTTCCAGTGTATTAGAACTTCAGTCCTATAAACCCACTTACCTGATAATAAGTCCCATAGAATATAATGACTTTTTCTTCCACATAAATAAGGGTATATAAGATCTGCCTGCAGTTCAGGGTTTGTTTGTTT
>NW_015315032.1:0-250 GCF_001447785.1 Gekko japonicus
TGGCTGACGTCGCCCTCCTCGCTTCCATGTTATCCTCACAACCCCCCCTCCCCCAGAGCTGGGCTAGGGTGAGAAAGTGTGGCCGGCCCCACGATGACCCCGTGACCTTCCATGGCACGAGTGGGGGCTTTGAACACAGGATTTTGAACACAGGTCTCCCAGATACTAGTCAGAAACTGGTAAACACGACACAACACCAACACATTCGCGTGGCCTCTCCTCTGGAATTAATGACTTAATGTGTACCAGA
>NW_015315033.1:0-250 GCF_001447785.1 Gekko japonicus
CCCCCCCCCACTCCAGTTTCTTCAGATGAAATGATGCTGGGGTGGTTATCTGCCCCATCGGAGGGCGCCTCCTGGTGCTGTTTCTGCTTGGGAAAACAGTGCAGGAGGGAGGCGAGAACCTCTTTCCCCTCCGTGCTGTGGTCCCGAGCCAAATCGGGCCCCTGTGGCACTGCTGAAAGGAGTTCCCATTGAGAACGTCTAGCTTCAGTTTGGTGGTCAGTCCTTGCGGTGGACTTGCAGATGCCGTAAC
>NW_015315034.1:0-250 GCF_001447785.1 Gekko japonicus
CTAATTCAGCTTAGAGGGAACACTGTGAAGGGTGCTCTATGCAGTTTTACCCCTCTGAGGTTCCTGCCCTGCCCAAACTCCATCTCCATCTTCTTTGGAAGCAGACATTTCTATAAATAGCACAACAGAGGCTCAACAGCAAAGCTTTGGGGTGAATTTCACTATAACTCTTTCAAGTGTCAGTTCTCAGTGGAAGAGCAAAGGTAGAAATGTTCGGTGTGGCAGTGGTGGAAAGCGCCGTCAAGTCACA
>NW_015315035.1:0-250 GCF_001447785.1 Gekko japonicus
ACACTGTGTGTTCCTCTTTGGTTGCTGCTCTAAGAATCTCGGCAGGCAGTGGCTCAGCCCCGTGCCTGTCAAACCGGAGATCCCGCCTACCCCCTTTAAACCGGAGCAAGAGTGAAGAAATCCGTTCCTCCACCAAGGCCCTCCATCCCCATTGTCCACCCGAGCTTGCCGTAACCTTTATCCTTCCAGAGGGTAACCTCTTTTCTCTTCCTACTGCTTCAGTGGCAGACCTGTTCCCTCTAAGCTGTGG
>NW_015315036.1:0-250 GCF_001447785.1 Gekko japonicus
ACCCCACACAACCCCCTATCCCTGAGGCCAATGCCCCATTAGAAATCCGAGCAAACAGGGTCGCCTTGCAGCATCTCCCGAACACCTCTAGAGAAGTCAGTCACTGCCTCAACTCCTAAAAGAGGCCATTCATAGAGTGGGAGATATGAGATATGGGTTCTCCTTGATGCCAGGCAGGCTAAACTCAGTGGGGGAACAAGCAGGTGGCCGTCTAAGAATCTTATGGGAACAGACAGTCCTTTAGATTATA
>NW_015315037.1:0-250 GCF_001447785.1 Gekko japonicus
CTAAATAACAATTTAGAAATAGTGGGCATTTCAGAAATCTGTTTGAATTAGGAAAATGAATGGAACACCATTACCCCTGGGTACAAACTGTTTAGACAGGACAAGCAGGGACATAGTGGAGACAGTGCTGCTCTGGATATCAAAGACAGCAGAGAGTCAACTCCCTCACAGAATCACGAGGGAAGGAGATACCAGGCCCTGAAGTGTTACTTAAATGGGGGTGTACTACCACCCTGTGATCAAAACCATG
>NW_015315038.1:0-250 GCF_001447785.1 Gekko japonicus
GGCTACCCACCTGCATCTTTCTTCAAGAAGCTTCTGTGAGACTGTTTGAGATGAAGCAATATAAAATGCATTGAATATTATCAGGCTGAAAAAACACTGGTGTTGCATTTCGCACCCGGCATGTGCGTAGTGGCTAGCATAGCCAGGATACTCTGCATATGCTCAGTGCCATGAGGGTGGTATCTCTTTGGGGCCATAATCAGCAACCCACCGTTGACTTCTGAAGAACTCTGTAAGTCTAGCAACATTG
>NW_015315039.1:0-250 GCF_001447785.1 Gekko japonicus
CACCAAACTGGCTCTCTAAACACTTAGAGGGTGCCAGAAAAGTTGTCAGCCGGCTTCCATGGGCATTATGTTTGGGACCCCTGATCTATTTGGTTCTGCAGCTGGTATGGCCATCTACAAGTCCAGCATAGGGGGTCAGAGCAACAGTTATGGACAGCTGCCCAGTAGTCAAACTGATTAAAGGGGGCAGGCAAGTGGCTAAAACACATGCCCAAGACCTACACACCCTTAATCTGTGCTCTGCCTTTGT
>NW_015315040.1:0-250 GCF_001447785.1 Gekko japonicus
GTGTCTCACCACTCCCAGAAAGCTCAGGTCTCTGTTCCTTACAGTGCCTGTTCCTTGCGGAACAGCCTGGGCTCAGCCAGCGTTCTGTTTATACCCAAACAGTCGGGCTTGGACAGTGACAGCCTCAGCTGCCTTCCACCAGTTCCAGCATGACTCACAAAGGCCGCATCTGCCGTCCCCGTGACCTTGGTGAGGATTCTCGGGAGCTGGAGCTTTGAATCGCAGGGGCCGTGGCTCGTTTTTGAAGGAC
>NW_015315041.1:0-250 GCF_001447785.1 Gekko japonicus
ACGTTTTATTCAGGGTACTTGCTTTCGTGTGCACGGACACGTCTTCAGATACAGACTGAATCTTTCCAGAAAGACATTTTTGTTACATTTGTATGTTAGACATTTTTTTTAAAATCGGTTCTCTTCCAGTGAGGCTGTAACCTCATCTACCCAAAGGATCTGGAATGGGGCTTGGGTGGCAGCATCTAGTGGTTACATAGGGAGCCACCTGTAACTCACATGTAGGGCATCTGCTTTGCATGCAGAAGGT
>NW_015315042.1:0-250 GCF_001447785.1 Gekko japonicus
GGCAAAATCTTTCACACACACTCCCCCCCAAATTCAGGATGGGCTACCTTATGCCCCAGGCATCCTTATAGCTGTTGACAGACCTGCTCACATCTTGTGGTGATAACTTATAAGTGGCCCAATCCAAAGTGCTGCTTTTGACCTTTCTAGATCTAAATAGTTATCACAGTAACAAAGAATAGGGGCAACAGACAGTGAGACAAAATGGGTCAAGCTGTCCAGAGTCCCAAAACCTGAGACTCCCCCCCCC
>NW_015315043.1:0-250 GCF_001447785.1 Gekko japonicus
GGTGCTCCAAGGCCCTTGGCAGGTGACTTACCTATGGAGATTCCAGGCTTAGGGCCTTGATCGTTATGCAGGCAAAGCACATGCTCTTCCAGTAGGCCAATAATTGCCAAAGACTGTATGGATGGCTGATGCTGCATTTGGCCACCTGGAATGAAGGCTGCAGACTAGGAGATGTGACACTTTTGAGGAAGATGCTTTTGAAGAAAGCTTTGCCTGAGATAGCAGAAAGCAGTTATTGGCAGGAGGGGGG
>NW_015315044.1:0-250 GCF_001447785.1 Gekko japonicus
GTGTTTCGCTCTCATCGGCGCACGGCCCGCCACATTTTTATCCCGCCCTCCCTTCGAGGAGCGGAGAATGGCCTGCCTGGACAGGACTCCACTGTATCATCACAACAGGCCTGTGAGGTAGGCTAGGATGAGGGAGAATGTCAGGATGTGACTGCTCTAAGGGTCTCCCGGCAAGCTACACAGCAGAGGAGGGACCTGCATTTGGGTCACCCTGATCCTAAGCTTTCCAGTACACCACCCTGACTCACAT
>NW_015315045.1:0-250 GCF_001447785.1 Gekko japonicus
GGCTAGCCTGGGCTATCCAGTTCAGGACAATAGCAGAAGTACCTTTCTCCCATTATCGGCTCCTCAAAGAGAATGCATTCATAGTAACATATTTTTTATATATATAATCCTGTTCAGAGATGGATGGATTCCTCTCATTTCATTTTGAAATAGTTCCTTGGGTCATCTCTGCCCTATATTCTATTTTACCCATTATCTGATTTTACTGGGGGTATTTCTGTGATTTAACTTAGAAAATGATGAATGCAGT
>NW_015315046.1:0-250 GCF_001447785.1 Gekko japonicus
AAAGGGAGGATATAAATGAAGGAAATAAATGAAACTTGAACACAGAGCCTACCAAGGCCATGGCAAAATGCATTCTAGTTTTCTCTTGCCTCTGAAATAGACCAAGAATCCCTCTGGGAAAATAGCTCATCATGCGTTGAACTGTTCCTAGAATGTCCCAGTTCTCAAAGCTGGAGAAGAAAAATCATATGCTTGAATATTTCTTTCCCTGCTTCCGAAACTTTAGATGGAGTTCTGCATCTATGGAACC
>NW_015315047.1:0-250 GCF_001447785.1 Gekko japonicus
AAGTAGGTTAGGCTGAGAGAGTAAACTAGAACTAGTGGGTTTTGTTTCAGTAAACAGGGCTGAATTTGACCCTAGTGATCCTGTTGGTCCTGATGACATTCTAAAAAAGATAAATGAATTCACTTAGACTTCTTCCTGGTGAGGTAGAGAACTGTCATTACTGCTATTTGAGATCTTCTGGAATCTGTTCTGTACTTGAAAAGAGCTGGAGTGAGTAATCTAATTTTTCTCCTATATTGTAGGGTTTTTT
>NW_015315048.1:0-250 GCF_001447785.1 Gekko japonicus
ATGAATTAATGACCTCCAAAATTTCCTATGGTTAACAGTTTGGCCCTTTGACTGACGCATACATTAAAATGATCTTGAATGTTATGCCTGCCAAATAGAGAATCAATGCACAAAAATGCTTTTGGGGTGGTCACCCGCATGGAGCTCTAATATTTCAGTGAACCCTCATTCTTTCAGATGGGGTCTCACCATGCAATAAAGGAAGAGAAATTTAACTTGACACACTTCCGTTTGCACAAGATTTGTAAGA
>NW_015315049.1:0-250 GCF_001447785.1 Gekko japonicus
ACAGTGAAGAATCAAACTAGGAGAGGAAATAGGATTGTGGGGTTTGAGTCCCATCATGGGGAGACATCCCATTGGTTGGCTTCAGGAAGGATGAAGCTTATGAACTGGACAGGAGAGGAGCCTGACCTTCGGTCCGGTTGAGTACTACCTACAAAAGGCCAGCAGTGGACTGAGGGATGCCAGCTCCAGGTTGAGAAATTTCTGGCAATCTGTGGGTGTGACAACAAACACATGGGAAACACGGCAAGGC
>NW_015315050.1:0-250 GCF_001447785.1 Gekko japonicus
AATATGATTCCAAAAGCAAATTGAATAAAGTCATCCAAAACATCTGCGTGGCATGTTCCATTGCTCCAAATGCATATTGTTATTTCGTTCAGAATTATGTTGAGGTATTCTGTGTTGGCGCAGTCCCTGTGCCGTTGCTTGTGCAAGTGGAAATTGCGAAGTCCCTGTTCCTCTGGGCTCACACACTGCTAAATTCAGCACCACTGTCACTCTCCCCAGCCGTGTTGGAAGCCTTCCTGCAGCCTAAGTG
>NW_015315051.1:0-250 GCF_001447785.1 Gekko japonicus
ACCCCAGGAAAGCTGCCTGCCGGAGCCCCGGTGGCACCGGGGTTGCCAACAGACCTGGAGGGAGAGCAATGTCCTGTCTTTCCAATGGAGGCATAGAAGGCCTGGAGGCGGTCAGGGCCTTTCCCCCCTGCTGCCTGGAGGGGGGGGCAAGCCTCGAGGCCCGTCACCATCTGGCGGGGTGGGGGTGGTGCTCGGACGCCTGGGTCCTCTGGGGGAGGGGGGCAGCCCGCACGAGGGCATCTCCTTCTGC
>NW_015315052.1:0-250 GCF_001447785.1 Gekko japonicus
GGGGGGGGGGACACGGAGCATCTTGGCTTTACCTCCAGGTCGCTTCTCTCATCTCCTGTTCTGTACCAGCGTTGGGAACGACAGGAAATATTAGCCCAGTCAATGACTCTGTTAGTTGATTAATCAGCTCTTGCTTAAGTAACTGATAACATTTAAATGGATGAACTAACCCTCACTGGATCTTGAAGGACAGGTGCCTTGCTTTGGTGCCAGTTTGGTGTCGTGCACCTGGCTGGATGGCCTTGGGCAA
>NW_015315053.1:0-250 GCF_001447785.1 Gekko japonicus
AATACAAAATAATGTTATTTAATTAAACATACTGTAAAGGTTGATATGTAGAACATACACCGTAATTTATGTTACAATCCCACATAAACTCTCCAATATGCCAATTGTACAAACAACGGTAAAATAGTCATCCATACTTACATGTTTGACAAACTTTTTGACTCAACTTTGTATGTGTATTCTACATCAGAACTTGCTGAACGTTTAACTGTATTGGTATTGTATTAAATAAAACAATAAAATTTTGTTT
>NW_015315054.1:0-250 GCF_001447785.1 Gekko japonicus
GCAGAGGTCTTTCACATCACCTAGTGCCTTTAACGGGAGGTGCCAGGGATTGGACCTATCTTCTGCATGCTGAGCAACCTCACTGTCCCAAACCTTAATCTGATCCTTTAACCACTCTGTTCTCAGGTCTCCAAGCCGCTGCCTTGGATAGGAGCTGCAGCAGCTAATAGTCCTCTCACAGCTAATGCATGGCTTATTGTGCTGTGTTTCAGGAGGCCTGAAGAATGAGGACAGGAGGAACTAGGGATGG
>NW_015315055.1:0-250 GCF_001447785.1 Gekko japonicus
AGGGATCTTCACTGTGTGACTGAAGGCAGTCGTTTGGAAGCTGGCGCCATCTTTAGCAGTAGCCATTTTGAGGGAGCCATTTTGTGGTTGTGTCCACCACACCTTGTCAGAGTTCTACAGGTGCTCGCGGGCTCGAAAAGATTGGGGGCCCTCGACGTACGTAGTCACCATAAGAAGGAGGATAGTTGGTTTTAATAGCCTGCTTTTCTCTACCTTCAGGCGTTGCAAAGTGGCTTACAATCACCTTCCC
>NW_015315056.1:0-250 GCF_001447785.1 Gekko japonicus
GTTCACCTCCAGTACAGCTGGAGCAGTCCCCAACACGCTTTGTCCTCTGGAAGATTATAGATGGTGTTTTCTGTTTGCCTTGCCGCTTATTTATTCATCCACTAATTAAAGTATTTATTCCTCCCCCCCCCCTTTGGTCTCCAAAGACCTCGGAGTGTTATACAAAATAGCATCAATTTTAAACCGCTGCATAATTACAGCCCATCGTTAATTGCTATTAACGAGAGTAGCAAGATTGAGTGTAGGCTTA
>NW_015315057.1:0-250 GCF_001447785.1 Gekko japonicus
GGCCGACCCTGCTTAGCTTTCAAGATCAGTTGAAATCGGGTTCCCGTGGACCATCCAGGGTAGGGCAAAAACTTATGACAGACAGAATTCTGTTTAAGGGCCTCTAGGCTCCTATTTATTTTTGGTAAGTAAACTGATCTTCACATACACAGAGATCACATTAGCAGACTCAGAAGTGCACTTGAAATTTAATGTCTTTTCAGACACAAAACCCACTTTCATTTTGTTTTATTCATTTAGCGTGCTTCTG
>NW_015315058.1:0-250 GCF_001447785.1 Gekko japonicus
TGGTTTACTGCCAAACAAATAACATTAAAAACGTGTGCTTTACAGGAAAGGTTTTAGCGTAAAGAAACAGCAAATGGTGTCAAAAAGAATCACTCATTCAATTCATTTGAGGGAGAAGTGAAATAAAGATGGAGAATTTTTCATAGTGATGAATGAATGTTTCCCATTTAATTTATTTCTGCACTGTGTTTTTCAATGGCTTTTGGATCTCCACTTTTTCCTTACTGGTTTTTGAGGACTGATTTATGCA
>NW_015315059.1:0-250 GCF_001447785.1 Gekko japonicus
TGGGATGCTTTTAAAGCATTTGCAAGAGGGATTTTCATACGTGAGGCAATAAGGAAAAAAAGGGCAAATGATCAAAAATTAAAACAATTAAAGGAAAAAATACAAGAACAAGAAGGGATCTTAAAAAGAAATCCAAGTCTTAAACACTTGAAACTGAAGATATCCAAACTACAGCATGAAATTAACTGTATACTTAACGAAGAGATTGCAAAAAAAATTACATACACCAAACAAAAGTATTTTGAAAATG
>NW_015315060.1:0-250 GCF_001447785.1 Gekko japonicus
TCAAATTGTTGTTCTGTGGTTGTTCTGCTTCTTTATTTACTACAGCTGGAAAACTTGCAGTCTTTGCAAAATAAACTATCCATATTTACTGCTTGGTATAACCAATAAATCTAATTCTCAAAATGGCCAAACCTGTGGATACTTAAATCCCAAGGCTGGAGCCATGTACAGACAAGGCAGAATCCCAGGTTTACTGAAAACTCTGAAATAAAAAATATACGGGGAGTAGGCTTGCCAAGTCCCCTCGGGG
>NW_015315061.1:0-250 GCF_001447785.1 Gekko japonicus
GTAAATCCCTTGTAAATTATGTCCATATACTTCAACATGGATGAGACCATCTACAGCTGCACCTTAACAATTACACCCGCATAAATTAGGAAGCCTGGATATCAATTGGCCCAAGTTCTATCAACCATGTGGCGCTTCAGGCATTCTTTGTCCCATTCTTCCAGGTGCTTCTTATCTTTCCTTTCAAGTTCTCAGTACAACAGGGAAAATACGTCCACATGTTCACCCCTCAAAATCTTATCTCTAGTAA
>NW_015315062.1:0-250 GCF_001447785.1 Gekko japonicus
GGCACCCTGAGAATTTGGAGCCTCGAGACACCCCATTTGAGCTTTTTGTATTCAGAAGGTTCACCAACTGGGATGCGGTTCGGGTGGGAACCGGGCCAGGAACTGGGCCGGTTTCGTTCACGAACAAAACTGGCACTTTAGGGCAAGTGTCCATACCTAGTACCCACTAATGTCTTCTTTATTTCTACTACACGCCTTCAGTTATCCCTCCCCTTTGAAATTTCTCACATTTAATACCCTTCCTCCAATA
>NW_015315063.1:0-250 GCF_001447785.1 Gekko japonicus
ATAGGGTTTGGTCTCCAGGCCCCTGATCAGACCCACCGCTCTCTTCTGCACCCACCTACCACTCCTCCAATAGTTTGGTTGTTCCTAATAAAATACAGTACATGGTTGTTCCTAAAAAAAATACATTACATGGGGTTTTACTCTAAACTTTACAGGTATGTTCTGGCATATGCTTCTGTGGGTTAGATTAAACGGGTTCTAGTTCATACCATGCTAGTCCATTAGTCCATTTCCTGCCTGTGCAGGAAAG
>NW_015315064.1:0-250 GCF_001447785.1 Gekko japonicus
TAAAGATGAAATTGGTGGTGCTAATTTTTTATTGTATTTATGCCATATCTTAAAAGTTGATTCGAGAAATAAATTTGAAGTATTTTTAACAGATTGTGTGATTTATAATTCCATAAAGCTTTTTGGATAGAACTAGTAGGAAGAAACAAATTTTCAATGTATTTCCAGTCTGCGTGGTAAGTATCTCTATATTGTTTAACCAAATTGGATAAAATTATGGCATCATAATAGAGTTGTAGGTCCGGGACTG
>NW_015315065.1:0-250 GCF_001447785.1 Gekko japonicus
GCAGAGAATATGTCTGCCTGAGTGAAGCTGAGGTGAAGAGCAGGTTAAAGCTCGATGGAAAGAAAAGTGCTGGAACATGGGGAAAGTGCAAAAGTTCAAGGGAAAAGAAACCTTTACCCTACTTTCTTCAGGATTATTTTCAAACCATAAATAAAAGTTAACTCCTTGTTTGTTTAACCTGTAGGCTGCGTGTCTCAAGGAAAGACACACACACATACACATGTTAAGATCTTGTTCTATATGCATTTTA
>NW_015315066.1:0-250 GCF_001447785.1 Gekko japonicus
CCATCATTCCCAGCGTCGCCACGCCCCCCACGTAAGATATTTATTAGCCGTCTTTCCACCTTGCAGAACTCAAGGGGGGCTTCCAATGGAAATAAAAACACACACCAAAGACCACAATTGTCTGTCTCCAATCAGGACTGCCGGTAAATAACACCTAATCGAGTCAAACGCAGTCCTACTTATAATGGCGTTGGTCACAACAATTCCCGGCCTCCCAACAGAGATCGCCAGCAAGGCAAGGGCCACCTTC
>NW_015315067.1:0-250 GCF_001447785.1 Gekko japonicus
AAATTGAGGGTAGGCCAATAATTGAGAAGTACTGATTCTAGGGTACAAGGAAATGTTTGGCATAAAATGTTTTCCATAGCCTTTAAAATAGTTGTCAAAAATGTAGAGATACAGGGGCAATCCCACCAGCAGTGTTCAAAGCTACTCTGCAAACCACATCCTTTCCAGCATCATGGATCAGAGGTAATTTTAGAATGGAATCATTTCTGTGGGGTTAGTTACCACCGAGCGTAAAGTTTATTATTTTGTT
>NW_015315068.1:0-250 GCF_001447785.1 Gekko japonicus
GTTCTTACCAGAGAATTCTGTAGTGCCACACAATGCAGACATGTGGCTGTTGAGTGGCTACCAACATCTGACACAGGGTGTTGACATCAATCTGTGTTAATGCTGGCTGCTACCTGTGCTACCTGTCATTATCTTACAACGCCATCTGGCAACATGCAAACACCATCACATGACTTGCTACTGTGTGTACAAGGAGCATTTGCATTCTGGGAATGGGCTGTGGCTCAGTGGTAGAGCATAGAGAGTCACT
>NW_015315069.1:0-250 GCF_001447785.1 Gekko japonicus
TGTTTGGTATTGCATGTAAGTATATGCACACAAGGAACTATGCTCAACTTCAGGTCCAGGTCCATCACATGTACATTGAACCAAGGGAAAAAGTAATATATGAAAACAAAAGCCAGGGCTTTCCCCCATAGCACTCCCCTTTGGTACTGATCTTGTGCAATGCCAGGTCCACCAATAATAAGACCGTGATGCTGCAAAGTTACATTCCATCAGTTCTGGCTCTGTACTGCTTCAGTTTATGCTCCAGTTT
>NW_015315070.1:0-250 GCF_001447785.1 Gekko japonicus
TGTTATCTTCCATGTCATACGTTAGTAGGTATTTTTTTCCTTCACTGCCTATTGATCGACAAAGGATCAAATAAAATGTGTACTCACAGTTACTACAGTGAGGGAGCCATCCTACGCAGTGCCCATGTTATTCTGCCGGGCTGAGTCCCAGGAAAGGGTCCCAAGGGTTGCAGTTCAAGTTTCTTTGAATCTCAGAGGAGATCAGAGGGACCAATGGAGGTGGAGTGGGTGGTCAAAGGCTGGAATGCAA
>NW_015315071.1:0-250 GCF_001447785.1 Gekko japonicus
TAAGATATTCATACCAAACGTCTTGAGTTCAACCCACAAGTTTATCAGCTTCCGGACATCCGCTGGGGCATTATGAATGTCAACTGTGTCCACCTCAGTCAGGTACAACTTCAGAGCACAGTACAGGAATTTCTATGCACAAAAGACAGAGATCATTGCAATGAAACATCAGCAAGTGCATCAGTGCCCTGAGAAGTACGCGACCTAATTCCTTGTGTCTGGAATGCAAAGTACTGTAATATAATGCAAT
>NW_015315072.1:0-250 GCF_001447785.1 Gekko japonicus
TGAGGTGGGGGAGCTGCCAGGGCCCAGGGCTTTTAGGAGGGCCCACTGCTGTTGACCCCCCCCTCACTTGCTAGCACTCTACCATCCATACTCTTGGATGCACATACTCCCAAATGCCATTAGGGAAAGGCTTGCAAGTGGTGCAGGTGGCTGTGAGCATGGGCAACGGGAGGTCTTTCAAGGAGGCAGGGGAAGGGCACACAGGCAGTTGGGAGGCATGAGGAAAGTTGGGAGGGTGTGAGCAGGGCCT
>NW_015315073.1:0-250 GCF_001447785.1 Gekko japonicus
TAGGGATCCACATCTTGAGTTCTTTCAATGGGGGCTAACTGCTATGAGCTATTTTAAATGTTTATTCCTCCAGAGTTCTGTTCTTGATGCTTGGGCTGGGAAGGGGGGAGGGGAAAAAATTTGACGAGAAACTCTGTATCCAATAGGCGAATCTCATGCGCTTCTATGATGTGTTCTCTAAAGGAAGATTGGCAACGAAAACTGATCTGGACAGTAAAGCGAAAGGTAAACTCCCCTGGTTTGAATACCT
>NW_015315074.1:0-250 GCF_001447785.1 Gekko japonicus
GTATAACCAGTGAAGGATTTTGAACAGCTGCGGCAGGCTGGGGGCCTTCCCGGACATGTGATGCTGTCGGCGTGCGCCCTCCCACCTGTCAGTTTGCAAATAAGCCAAAAGTACTGAGAAAAACAAATGCAAGTCTCTAGTGTGCTCTCCACTGTGTAGCAGCCAGTGTGCAGCCACTGTGCACATTTTCGACTGTTGAGAACCACCAGAGTGGCAAAGATTGAAAGGCAATATACCCCCATTACAAATA
>NW_015315075.1:0-250 GCF_001447785.1 Gekko japonicus
GACGTGACCCCTGCTTCTCCTGTGCTCTCTCCCTCGCTCTCCGGGCAGCCTGGATGTGGCTTCGGGAAGCTCGCCTTCAGCACGGGAAAGCGAGTCCTTCTGCCAGGAGTGGCGGAGCTCCGAGACCCGGCTCATCCCATGGTCGAAGGGCGGTTGGCTGGCAGGGGACCCGATTTTTTTGGGGGGGGCTGCTCCAGGCTCCCTCCAGCTGGAGAGAGGGTTGATGGCTTTCCTAGCAGGTTGCTATGGC
>NW_015315076.1:0-250 GCF_001447785.1 Gekko japonicus
CTCATAGGACTTGGTCTCCAGACCTCCCATCATCTTCATTGACCTCCTCTGTACTTGACATACTCCGTATTCATTTCTTCCATGAAAGCCCCTTGTCGGGGTCACCATAGTTTGGTTGTGACTTGGCAGCATATACATACCTACAATGCCATGTTGCCTTGCAGACTGCTTCCAATTCTGAAGACTCAGAAACCAGATATACGTTTGTTTCCAAGTTGAGGTAGAATGAAGGATGTCTGAGATTTTGAAA
>NW_015315077.1:0-250 GCF_001447785.1 Gekko japonicus
CGGCACACCCCAAACACACCCAACAATAGACTATTTACACACTAATTGCATCCCAACAGGTGGCTGCCAGGGTCCCGCTGGTCTATTATATTCCCCCCCCCCCCAAGCTCCCCTTCTTTTTGCAGCCCCGGTTTGCAGGGAAACTATATCAGTACATAACACAGTGACAATTTAGTGCTTATTGTTATATTCATAAATCATAGTATACAATGACAAAACACGAACAATATATATAGTGAATGTAGACGGT
>NW_015315078.1:0-250 GCF_001447785.1 Gekko japonicus
GGGAAGAAAAAGGCCCAGGTTTAGACACTAAACAGATGCTGACTGAATTCACTGACGTAGTGCTATGCTTTTATGGCTGACATCAGGTATGTACATTTTCAAGAGCTTGCATTGTTGCTCACTATACATAGACTCACCACTTAATTAATGGTTTATATCACAACAGATGCAATTAATCATTGCTGATGGCTAGTGTTAGATTCCCTCCTAAGAAAGTGCATTCTTTTAGATATTTTTAATACTCTGAAAG
>NW_015315079.1:0-250 GCF_001447785.1 Gekko japonicus
TTGTCATGCTCCCTGCCCACCTGGCTCCTTCCAGGACCACCTGGGTCTGTGCACAGCAGCAACTCAGGCGTGGGGTGCTTGGCTAGCAGCTGGCCTAGTGTGCTGAAAACCTTTGGGCTGGCCCTGACAATGAGTAGGGCTAGAGGCCTTTCTTTAAAACAAGAAATAAAGATGGGAACCCAGAAGAGCTAGTTCATGGCAATAGATTGTTATAATGTCATTGTGCTACAGTGAGCTAGCAACTGAACTC
>NW_015315080.1:0-250 GCF_001447785.1 Gekko japonicus
CCCAACTAGTCAAGATTGTTTACAAAAATAAATCCCACAAAAAGCCTTTTGTTGTTCTCAGATTGACCACCTGTAAATTGGCTTTCAGGAGGCAGGACTGTCAACAATGAAAAACACAGGCACTCCACTCTGGACTGTAAGGATTTACTGCACCAGTCTCCAATGTATTCACAAATTTCTGAAAAGAATGTTTTCCACCTCCACATTCTCAAGACATCAACTATCAAAGGTGGAAAAATAAGAACAAAGT
>NW_015315081.1:0-250 GCF_001447785.1 Gekko japonicus
AAAGTCCTCATGTTGTCCCCCGACAAACACGAGGACTTTTACATGTGTTATTAAGCCCTTAGTTAAATTGCAGCTGGGGGGGTAGGTGAGAGCGGGTTTCGGGTTGGAAGCAGTGCTCCATTTACGGAACTCCTGGTATAATGTGATGTTGAGTCTTGACCATCTCAGGAGGGTCATCTAGACCTAAAAGGGGCCACAGCTTCAATGTATGTGTGCTCTGGTATGACCAGGGGCCTATGTACAAGATCCA
>NW_015315082.1:0-250 GCF_001447785.1 Gekko japonicus
GGGGGAAAAGCAAGCAAGTAACAGGAGGAGGAAAAGATATTTGGGCCCTGTTGTGGGCAGTGGGGCAGGCCAGGCTAGCCTGACGCTGACCACGAAGGGATGACCTGAAAGGTGAAAGGGCTCTTTGCATGCCCAGAAGCACGGAGTCAGCATTGAGAGGGTTAGGCTTAATATGATCTGCAGGCTCCTTCCTGTCTTCGCATATAACT
Source organism: Gekko japonicus (assembly GCF_001447785.1). NCBI lineage: Eukaryota > Metazoa > Chordata > Lepidosauria > Squamata > Gekkonidae > Gekko > Gekko japonicus. Next base: position 210 of record NW_015315082.1, read on the forward strand.
CTCTTACTTCGCGCTTGTTCTGCAAAGTCTTTTTGTTGCTG
>NW_015315083.1:0-250 GCF_001447785.1 Gekko japonicus
ATGATTGGCTAAAACACAAGAAGATAGAACAATAAGTAGTAAATGCTAGTACAAAACTAAAAGATTGAAAGTAATAGATGGATTTTTATTTGGAAGTTATGTATAACTCAACAGTTGAACTATGTATGATCTTGATGTGAAAGGAAAATAAACTTATAAAAAAAGAAAAAGTAAGGCAGGCACAGAATCAGAAGTCAAGCTTAAAGGCCTGCTGCTTGGAGAATCTGCAGTAAGATGTGCGTGTGTAATG
>NW_015315084.1:0-250 GCF_001447785.1 Gekko japonicus
AGAAGGCTATCGGTATAGATATGTAAAACACATGTCTATAATTAATTTAAAGCATGTAAGAATGATGGGGGGGAAGTAAATAAATAAGGGAAATAAAAGAAAATGAATTTAAAAACAAGCAAATAAACAAAATAAAACAAAAAACCCCTTTAATATTAATCCCTGTTCCCATACTGAAAATAGAGAGTCAACAGACTACTAAAGGATGGAGAAGAGCTAATATTGTGTAAGGTGAAGATAAGGAGAAATA
>NW_015315085.1:0-250 GCF_001447785.1 Gekko japonicus
GACAACAGTAAAAAGGATGAGAGGGAGTGAAAGGCAAAGGCACTCACAAGTTAATGTCAATATAAGAGGATATGTACGTTCATGAATGTGTTTCACGAATGTTTTTCATCCCCCACAGACATTCATGGGAAGTGTCTTAGACTGTCAATATTCCCTTGTGGATGGCAACATGTATGTGATTCAACTGGTATAGCATGGTGCTTAGAGTGCTGGACTAAGACTAGAAAGATCTGGATTCAAATCCCCACTA
>NW_015315086.1:0-250 GCF_001447785.1 Gekko japonicus
AGGCACTGGAGGGGAGGTCGGGCTGGAAGCAGGTCTGCCTGGAGGGTGCCAGGAGGCCAACCATGGCTCCAGAGGTGGTGCAAACCCACCCCTCTCTGGCCAGGATGCAACTGGGACTGTGAGAAGCATGGCCCCAGCCGGGGGATGGTAGGAAGGGGGGGCCCTCACACACATGGAAGCTGGCCCAGGCCAATGGAGATGGCCCACAAGCAGGGGTGGGTTCCAGTGGGAAAAGGCAGAATGACCCCCC
>NW_015315087.1:0-250 GCF_001447785.1 Gekko japonicus
ATATGTATGGACTGGTAACTTGCATTTCACTGTATCCGAAGAAGTACGGGTGCACACGAAAACTTCTACCTCGAATAAAACTCTGTTGGCCTTGAGGGGGCCCCTGGACTCAAACTTTGTTCTTGAGCAAAGAAAGGCCCCCGTGTTTGGCAATCCAACAGGCGGCCGAACTTCCAGCGAGGCAGAGGACCGAGGGAGGCAGGGATGGCAGGGGACTGAACTGTTCGTCTCGGTTCCCGGCTCACGGGCT
>NW_015315088.1:0-250 GCF_001447785.1 Gekko japonicus
TAAGGCAGAGATGTTCTGCCAGGCCTTTCGTTGAGAACAGCGACGGGTACCATCCTGGCTGGCACTCCCTCTCCCTTTACTCACCCCTTCCACCTATGTTTCCCCCTCCCTCTTTTAGGAAGCCATCTATGAATTGTTTTTATTTAAAACTGTGAATTGTTGGGAGCTGTTTTTATCTTGGGAGTTTCTTTACCATTCTTGTTCCTCGCTCAGAGCCCTGAGTACTCAGGGAAAGCTAGGGATCCCAAGT
>NW_015315089.1:0-250 GCF_001447785.1 Gekko japonicus
AGTCCAGGATGGGGTCCCAGAATCATGGCTACCTTCCTGAGCAACCTCGGATGCAAGGAGGGTGGCCATCACCTTGTACAAGTCAGGTGGGTGCACCCAGTGACAGCCTAGCTATAGCAGGGATGAGCAATGGTGGGCATATCACCACTGAAACCATTGGCTGCTGCCTGTCTGCTTGAGCCCCAGTGTCAGCAAGCTGCCAAAAGTTTCCTATGTTTCCTTTTCATGCACATTCCTTTCCTTGCGCTTA
>NW_015315090.1:0-250 GCF_001447785.1 Gekko japonicus
AACAACAGCACTACAGATAAGATTAGAATGAACTCTGGCCATGAAAGCCTTCGAAACCATATCAAATCATGAATGTCATCATGTATGAAGCAGGGAAATGTCTGCTACTCATCAACAAGGTCAACATTTCAACAGGCACAGGGAAGAATTCCAGGAGAACAGGTCTGGTCTCCCAGCAGACAGATGACAACAAGAACAGACAAAGCTCAGACTGGTCACAGGGAAAGGTGAGGCAACTAGCAGTGGCACA
>NW_015315091.1:0-250 GCF_001447785.1 Gekko japonicus
CATTGGCTTCTCTTATGTTCTTATCAGCACTTTGGTCATGTGATGCCTCGTTGCAAACTAGAAGCCTGCAAATATCTTTCAGTGCTTACGGAATATAGTCTAGCCAGCCAAGCCCAGTGAGTAAAACTCGATTAAAAACTCCTTCAGGGCCAAATTAGACTTGCTGGCCACCAGTTAACCCTCTGACTCCAGTCCCACACATCACACTGCAGGGTGACAATGGACAAGACCAGGATGTGATCAACATGAA
>NW_015315092.1:0-250 GCF_001447785.1 Gekko japonicus
TCTCAGTTCCCTTCCAGAGGTGATGACAGGAAGTAGTATTGTTAGCTGTGCTGTCTACTTTAGTCATTTGTCTAACCTGCGTTTTGTCACCGGTGGAACTCCTGGCTACTCAGCCTCCAAGGATATCCACTCCCACAATCCGGAGAGTGTCCAGGCTAGGTGTTTATTACTGAACCTCTACATTCCTTACTGAGCTATGGCCGGTGGTGCAGGCGGCCACCAGGCTAGGTCGTTTCCTGTGGAACCTCTT
>NW_015315093.1:0-250 GCF_001447785.1 Gekko japonicus
TGGGGACTCTGCCTAAACCAGAAGTAGAAACCCAGGCACTTGGCTCAATTGTCAAACTCCTCTTGTCATTAGGATGTTTTGCTTAACGTTGAACCAAGATCAACCCTCCTGTGAACTGAGCATATTCAATCAATCAATAGGATCCAAGATCAGAAAACAAGATCATCGACAAAACTGTACTTTAGTTGCGTGTCATGAATATACTGAACATCAATGTATCTTTGCTCGAATGAAATTTGTTAAAACAAAA
>NW_015315094.1:0-250 GCF_001447785.1 Gekko japonicus
AGGAATTTCCAAACCTGGACCTGGCAACCATAGTTTCTGGCCAAAGGTTACCTCACAAGCGTCTTTGACAGAGTGGCAGATTCAGACCTAAGGTTTCCCAAATTTTAATCTCATGCTCTGACCTCTACACCACACTGGCTAAACACCATTATACACACATACTGGCCTTCTTTTAGTGTGTGTTTTCTCTACAGGTGAGTGGGAAGTTGTTTCAGCAAACAAACTAGTAATTTATGTCCATCAGGTGTTT
>NW_015315095.1:0-250 GCF_001447785.1 Gekko japonicus
ACTGTGCGACTGAGCAACAACAAAAATATATCCGTAACTTATACGTGAATAAGTCAACCCCCTAGGGTGGTCAACACTGGCGCAGGAAAAACCTGAAGATGTCGGGGTGGACCCTGGGGAGCAGAGGGACTTCAGCAAAGTATAATACCATAGAGTCAATTTTCCGACGCTTAACAGAGCATACCCCTTCTGACTTTTTCCAGCATGAGGCTTCTCGTACAGAGGACCAGATGGTGTTGATACCGAGAGA
>NW_015315096.1:0-250 GCF_001447785.1 Gekko japonicus
GCTAGCAGCCACTGATGGACCTCTCCTCCGTAGCTCCGTAGCTTTGCTTCATTCCCCTTTCAAGCCATCTATCGGGTATTTTTTTAAAAAAAATCCCCACTGACTAGCTCTATAGTTGAAGGTTGTCAAAATCAAATGGGAATCGCTGTGCTTTACAGAGTGTCCGAAGACCTTGCAGAGGTTGGGGCCTTCCTCGCTTCCTTGGAGAGACCGTCCCACAGATAGGCCCGTAGCTACTGTGGGGCTTTTG
>NW_015315097.1:0-250 GCF_001447785.1 Gekko japonicus
CCTCCTGTTTCTTTTTGCCCTACTGCAATTTCGAAACAAACTAGTTTTGCATGGTTCTCGCCTCATTGGGCATCACTTTCCACTTTCCTTGATTCACATTTCCCACTTTGTTGCCCACTCAGCCAATTTGGAGAGGTCCCCTTGGAGCCCTGCACAATCCACCATAGTTTTCACTATCCCAAGTAATTTGGTGTCACCTGTAAATCTGACCACATCAATGCTTACTTTGTCCATTCCAAATCATTTAGAA
>NW_015315098.1:0-250 GCF_001447785.1 Gekko japonicus
CCAACCTGAAACAACCCTGGGGAGGCACTGTTTAGGGAAACGCATGTGTCGTGAGATATCATGGGCTTCCCCAACAGTGCCCCTCTCCAGTAGTGCCCCTCTCAGACAGTTCAAGCTGGGAAAATTCTGCAGGACAGGGACCTGAAGCCTCCTTTCTATTATACATCTTGGTCCTGATCCCAAGAGACCATGCATCCAGTTCAGTTACCTTTACTGGCATGAACATTAGAAAAAAATAATACACAAAAAC
>NW_015315099.1:0-250 GCF_001447785.1 Gekko japonicus
GAACGGAAGATTGGGACTCGTATCTCTCCCGGTTCGAGTTCCACATGCAGGCGAACCAGATTGCGGACGAGGCAAGAAAGAAGGCAGCACTGCTCAGCTCCTGCGGAAAGACAGTTTTTGACATCGCCCGGTCCCTGGTCGCCCCCACAGACATCAAGGCAGCAACGTGGAAGGACATCACAGACCGGCTGAAAGGGCACTTTTCGCTCCAACCATCGCAGATCGCCTGTCGGCATGTGTTTTATAAACG
>NW_015315100.1:0-250 GCF_001447785.1 Gekko japonicus
GGGTAGGGTATAAATCCAATCTCTTCTCAGTCTGATATGTCAAGGCTGTTGTAATGTTCATATAAGAAAAGTATGAAAAGGCAGGGGGCTTATTTACTATTCACTATATAAGAAGTATTGTATCACATTATTATATGATGTATGACTATATTTTAAGATATTTTTAAAAATATTAATATGCTTAAAGGACATTATATAGAGTAGTTTATGACTTCCATTAATATTGTTTTAAAATGATTTATATGGTTTT
>NW_015315101.1:0-250 GCF_001447785.1 Gekko japonicus
TTGGGTCCCAGCAATCTGAGAGAAAGGCAGGTTTATAGATACTTTAAATAAATAAATATTAATATTAAATCTAATACTATTCTATTTTGATCATTTTCAAGGCCCAACTTGGTGGCCTCTTAAGTGGACTTCATGGTAAGTTGCCCAAAGGGACTCTCTCTTGTTTAAAAAGTGCCTCAAAGACAGTAGCAGCAGAAAGTGTAAAAAAAAACAAACCCGCAATTGAATCCTTTATCCTAATTAATGAATG
>NW_015315102.1:0-250 GCF_001447785.1 Gekko japonicus
CACCAAACTGGCTCTCATAGGCTGGATCCCTGAGCCCAGATAACAGGTACCCATTCCTCCACTCCAGGATTGGGCCTTATGCAGAATTTTCAGCAGTCAGGACAAAAAACAACAACAAACCAGTTGAACAGCATATTACTAGATGATCCCGTGTTCCGGAAATGACATCAGACAAATTGGATCCTGAAATCAGTCACAGATCACATGCACTCGCATGTGTAAAAGGCAGGAATGTATCCTGCCACCCCCC
>NW_015315103.1:0-250 GCF_001447785.1 Gekko japonicus
TCTTGATTGCATTCTTGATCAAAGTGCTGGCTTTCTTGGCTTGGGGGCACATTTCCTGTCTCAGAACTCCCTGATTCCGCAGCTCCAACCAACATCTTGTTTTTAACATGTTGCTTCGGCTTTTTGCACAAGGTGGCAGTGGGGTGGATCTATCAGTAAGAGTATCTCCATGTGATTCAGTTAGCAGTAACCAATGAGAAATAATATGGACATGCCACATGACGGTCGAATGAGCCAATGCCATTGAAAA
>NW_015315104.1:0-250 GCF_001447785.1 Gekko japonicus
AACCACTACACCAAACTGGCTCCAGGAAAGGCAAAGCAGGCCAGTCTCTCTGGGATTAGGACTTTGTTCCGTGTCAGCGAGAAGGGATTGGTTGACGGCCCTCCTCTCACTGGGACTGTTGAGACACCTGGCGAATCCTCCACAGGCCACAGGCTTGACGTCCATGTTAGCTAGCCACCCTCACTCTTTAAACCAAGTGCAAAAAGCATTAAAAATATATTTATTTATGCTGAACTGCAGGCTGTGGAAG
>NW_015315105.1:0-250 GCF_001447785.1 Gekko japonicus
AAATTGAAAGTATTATTATTATTATTTTTGTGGGTCTGGATTAGGCCAAGTTGCAGCGTGAAATGGCAAGAGGAAAAGCCTGAGAAGACTTGAATATTTTTTCTTCCCACCTACAAAAGCTTACCGTAATCAGACTGCAGAATCATTAAAACCTTGGCACACCAGTCACAAGTTGGGGCCTTTGAAACACAGCTATCTCCACATCTTGCTGCTTACGTTCCCTTGATTTACACATTTAATAAATTTTATC
>NW_015315106.1:0-250 GCF_001447785.1 Gekko japonicus
CTTGCATTTTGGACATTCTCGAAGACTGAAGACTTCTGAAACCGGGAAGTCTTTGATAGTGCCATGTGCATTGGGAGGAAGCAGGCAAGCGCCTGAGTTAAGCAACAAGCCATTTTCCCACTAGAAACCTCTGGAGCAGCCTGTTCCCCTTCAGTGTAAAGCAATCAGGAACTGTGACCCTCAGTGTGGCTCCTAGACTGCTTGGGATATCCTTGGTTAATAAGATTCTTCACAGCTTAGTCTGTCAAAC
>NW_015315107.1:0-250 GCF_001447785.1 Gekko japonicus
CAGTGTGTTTACCTGTTACCAGTGGGTTTTACATTCACCTACTGGAGCAGGTTCAGTCCGAGGGTGCTTGCGGATTTAGTTTTGAAACTTGAGAAGCAGGCAATAGCTATGGTCAGAAATGTCTTCTGCCAATTAAATCTGATGTGTTGGCCAATGGCCACTTCCTTACATGAATAACAGGATATAATGGTTATCATCACTCATGCCTTTGTGACTTTTATGGGTGATATTATAATGTAGCTCCATGCAA
>NW_015315108.1:0-250 GCF_001447785.1 Gekko japonicus
CGAACAGAAGAGCGAGGGCGGAACAACTGCTCTTGCGGAACCGGTCAGACTCTCTGCAAGATCCGAGGCTACTCCTAGGATGTGTAAAGAAATAACAGGCCGTTATCTGCACCTTGCGTGGGAGACTCACTCACTCCTGAGTCCTAGAGATGATGGTGGAAAAACTAGCTGAAACTGAAAGCCATCTGAACCTACTGATTCATCCAGTGCAATCCCATGGATATTTACTCTGCTGTGTATCCACTGGGTT
>NW_015315109.1:0-250 GCF_001447785.1 Gekko japonicus
GGTTGGGGGCCTCTAGAGTGGGCAAACCCTCACACACACACACACCGGGGGACCTGGCAGCTCTACATTGCCAAAATGTCAAATTATCTGTCAGCAGCAATTTAATCCACAGGGGAGGGGAGGGAAGCAGACCAAGTGGTAAATCCTCTGTTGACAACAGTCTCTTCCAAAGCCTAAAGGTATAGCATACCTGGGTGTCACTGGATAGAACAATTTATATTTTATGTTATGAAATGACATAAATAAACCA
>NW_015315110.1:0-250 GCF_001447785.1 Gekko japonicus
CCCAGATGTGGTGTTTCAATGCTTTGGAAAAGTAACAATAAGAAAATAAATCAGTAAAAGAGTACCAATGATTCGGCGGTTGAAATAATCGGGTAACATTCTTTCGCACACAGCAACCAAAAGCCAGAAAGCTTCCTCTTCTTTGGCGTAAAGCAGCAGCACTGAAGTCAAAATATTCATTGCCTATCAATGACCAAGCATGGTAGCCAATATTAGTAAGAGAGACAGCAAGCCTGAAACAGGAGACTGG
>NW_015315111.1:0-250 GCF_001447785.1 Gekko japonicus
GATGCGATCAGAGCTTTGCACTGTGGTCAGTTTCCCCTTTGGCTGTCCATTTGCATGAGTTAGCAAAATGGTAGGATTACTAATCCCTCCCAGCCTGGGCACATGTCTTCCTTAGTGTCCACCCACAGCACGCTGGTACACATCTCCCTTCTGCTATCCTAGCCCTATCCTAGGTCTTGGCAGACAATGCCAAATAACTTTGCACATGTGATCTGGTAGGATTTTGTGGCTGGTGGCCCAGGCTAACCCG
>NW_015315112.1:0-250 GCF_001447785.1 Gekko japonicus
TTTTTTTTATGGTCCCAGATAATGACAGCCTGGCTTTCGTTACTCAGTGGTGAGAGGGGAAAGCACTTTGCCCATGCTCAGAAACGACTTAGAACTGTTTTGCATCTTTGAGCCCAGGTGCAAACATTCTGCTCCGTGGTGGCCGACGGAGACTTATGTTAGGCCTGGCATCTGTCCCCATCCCAGATACTGAAGGCAATGGGAAGCGCGCTTCTCTTCCGCCGGTGCTTGCTGCAGCACAAAAGGGCCT
>NW_015315113.1:0-250 GCF_001447785.1 Gekko japonicus
GTAGCAAGGCTCAGAGCAGGGTACAACACATTAAAATAATAGATTATTAAAAACAATTTCATACAATAATAAGCAAAGCTAAAATCAGATGGCGCTATTAGGCACTGACCACGCAGTATCCAGGTGGGGATGTGCAGCTGTGTGGTTTGTTATGCTGGTACACAGTGTAATGTGTGGTGAGGGGGGGGAGAGAGAGCTTAATATTTGATTATTTTGCTTCTTCTGGAGAAAATGGCTGTTTTGGAAGGGA
>NW_015315114.1:0-250 GCF_001447785.1 Gekko japonicus
CCATAAATTGGCTGTGACTTGAGGGTACAAACATGTACAGAGACAAATTGGAATGGGTTCAGAGGAAGGGAGTGAAGACGATTAGGGGTAGAGTCATCACTAAGGGATGTTCTAGATTTGAATTTCATGTGTTGAACAGGGAGTTGCATTAGGTGGCCTACAAGGTTCACATTTAGGATCCAAGGCTCTAAATTAAATAGTAAAGCATTATCACAAATAATTATGGGAGGGACTGTGGCTCAGTGGTAGA
>NW_015315115.1:0-250 GCF_001447785.1 Gekko japonicus
AATGAACAGATAAACACTCACATGCAATGCAGACCATTCCAACGGAAATATTCTAAAGGAAATAAGATGGAAGAAGGATTTATTTATTTTTTTGGAGGAAATGCTCTGTCTCACAATTATGGAATTTTACAGGAAGATCTGAGGAGACGGTCAAGACCGCTAACATTCCTCAGACGCTCTACTGAAGATCCCAGCCTTCGACTTCTGAGGAGGCCCTTGGGAAACAAAATGTTTACCGGAATGTGTGCCA
>NW_015315116.1:0-250 GCF_001447785.1 Gekko japonicus
TGGAATTTAGGCATTTTGAACTTCCCGTCGACGCCGTCAAGCTTGGACTCGCCGCCCTTCGCAGATATTTCAGTCGATGGTGCCTCCAGTTGGAAGTCTGGGGCTGTGAATTCCAAGGAGGCCTGGCCTGCAGGGATCTTCACCTCAGGTGCTGAGACACTGATGTTGGCCGCAAGGTCTCCTGTTTTCAATTCAGGTTTGGGGATGCTGAGGTCAGTGGGTGGAAGGGTGATGCCAGCCTTGGGTGCGC
>NW_015315117.1:0-250 GCF_001447785.1 Gekko japonicus
CCAAGATCACCCAATGAGCTTCCACGGCAGAGCAGGGATTGAAAACAGAGTGCTAGGCTAACATTCAAACCACTACACCACGTTGGTTCTCGTGTAGGATAGCTCCTTTAGTGATTTGCGAGAGTGCAGTGCTGTCCTTCAGTAGTGAATTTAAGGCCGCCTGGTCTCCGGCTATAGCCAGGTTCTCATTGACTGGTGGCCATCTTGCCTCCGCCACAAACTCACTAGGTAGCCTTAGTCAAGCCACCCT
>NW_015315118.1:0-250 GCF_001447785.1 Gekko japonicus
CAAGGGAGGGTTGCTCGGCTTCCAGATCTGCGTCAGCCGATGCCAATTTATCAACTCTATAGTGTCTCATAAAAGAGTGGACTGACTTCCAGGTGGCTGCCTTGCATATTACCTCCAGGGACGGGAAGGACCTATATGCTGCTGAAGTTGCTGCCCCCTGCATAGAGTGCGCAGTAATCTCTTCTGGGGGATCCAAACTTTGGGTCTTGTATCCTAGTGCCATGCAGTCCCTAATCCACCTACTAAGGGT
>NW_015315119.1:0-250 GCF_001447785.1 Gekko japonicus
GTTCAGGGTCAGCCAGCTGACCTATCTCCCCCAGGATACCCAGATCTGCAAGAGCAATGCTGGTGCATGCATAGAGTGGGTTTACAGTCCAGATGAAGGTCAGCCCACCTTCAAGCCCAACATCAGCTGCCAGTTGCACAGGAAGGAGGAACAGTTACGTCACCAGAGTGAAGCAGCTGGCACATGTGTGATGTAGGGTTTGGAGTGCATAAAAGTAAGGGGGAGGAGTTCTTCAGTGTGGCTTCAACAC
>NW_015315120.1:0-250 GCF_001447785.1 Gekko japonicus
GTATCAGAACTGCCCCACTGGATCCAAAGACGGGCACCTGACCCCAGAAATAATCATGGCTGTTGTGTGTCACAGTGCCTGTAAATGAGCCATCTTGTATAGAAACTTGGAAGTTTAATTCTTGATCTCTCCATTAAAAAAGAAATCTTGCAATGAGAAATGCAATGGTAGGGGTTAGTAAGGACAGGACTGCTGTTTGGAGAATGAGAAAGAAGGAGAAAAAATGTTCTTCTTAATGCATACCTGCATA
>NW_015315121.1:0-250 GCF_001447785.1 Gekko japonicus
TGATTTGATCTCCTTGCAGTCCAAGTTTTGATTAGAGAATCATAAGAAGTATGCACTGACCAAATTTTTAAAATTCTGTTCTCTTTTATACAAGTACAACAATATTTTGGACAGCTATGAAATGCAGGTTATAAAATGCTCATGTCAGATGACATTCTGGATAGGAAACTAATAAGTTGATGATTTCTTATTTCTTGTGAGAAGGAATTAGTACTTACTTGCCTTTATACTGCAAGGCAAAAGCCAAGGA
>NW_015315122.1:0-250 GCF_001447785.1 Gekko japonicus
AGGCTGGTTTGTGGCACTGGCAGCAAGGGCATCGACAGGCAATGTGGCCTATTGACAGAAGCTGAGGCACGCTAACCTTCACAATGGCGATGTGCAGTTCCAAACTACACCTACCCTTCTCTGATGCATCTTTGCTGTGCGACTTCCTAATTGATTATGACTGGCCACTGATCTCAGGGCTAATGTCAGCAATAATGAAGATGATGGAGAGGGAAGGACCATGGCTCAGTGAAAGAGCCTCTGTTTGGCA
>NW_015315123.1:0-250 GCF_001447785.1 Gekko japonicus
CAAGTCTTCCTTTCTTCTAAAGAGCACCCCAAGTTTTAAGGGGACTGGACAAAGAAGTTTGAGCTTTTGGACCCTGAACAAGGTTCAACTAGGCAGCATGTCCTCCATTGTTTCCTATGCGGAAATAAGAGATCTTTCCAGGTGTGTGGGGGTAGGTGTTTGTAGAGCAAATAGAACCAAAATTGCAAGGAACTTCTTACTTTCCTAAAGACTCACCAAGTTTTAGATGGATTGGATCAAGGGGACCAAT
>NW_015315124.1:0-250 GCF_001447785.1 Gekko japonicus
CTGTGAGCTGGCTCACACCGACTCAGCTTTGAGGAACACTGGTGCTGATGATATATGGTAATAATTCGTACTGTGATCTACGGATATTTCGGTTGTGTTGAATTCGAGAAGCCGGATATTTAAGATAACCAGAGAAGTCTATATGTAAATGTTTATTGATTTTATACAACAGGAGGTTACTTACAATCTGGGAGTCAGTTTCACGGCATATTGTTATTGAGCGGTACAATTTGTGCTGTGAGCCTTCTAC
>NW_015315125.1:0-250 GCF_001447785.1 Gekko japonicus
CTCCACATCAAACTATAGAGAGTTCCATTATAAGAATCTCTTGCATTTTTAAAGCTAATTAACAGCCCTGCATGGCTGTCTTGAAAGTGGGGAGAATCACTGGGGGAGGAACTGTTTAATACTCTTTTTCCCCTGCTACTTTAATAGTTTATTTATTACGTTCCTATCCTGCTGTTCTTCCTAGGACCTTAGGGTGAAATGTATAAGGTCCCATTTCTGTCACTTTATCTGTGCATAGGCTGGGGGATAG
>NW_015315126.1:0-250 GCF_001447785.1 Gekko japonicus
TTTTAAAACTCATCATTAGATTTCTTTGTGTAATTAAACTCCATTTTCCCCTATCAGTCCCTGAAGTGGGACAATTATATATCCTGAGGACTTAGTACTGATTATGCTTGTAAGTTTTTCTTTATGTTCTATTTAACAGAACTATACATCACAAGGAATATGGGATTTTCATCAAAAACTTAATCCCCGCAACAAGCTTTTCCCCTTTGTATGTGTTAATACCATTTTCTGCATTGTTTAACACATCATG
>NW_015315127.1:0-250 GCF_001447785.1 Gekko japonicus
TAGTATCAGGAGAATGGAAGGAAAAAATGGAGGAGGGGCTCTATTTGAGGTGATTAAAAATAGATGTTTTAGCAGGCATGAAAACACTTTGACATTCTTTCTGGAAAGGGAAAGCAAACTCTGCATTTGTTAGTCTCTGACCAATGGCTGAGTCTGGCTGATCTTCCCATCTGGGCATTCTTGCAGGGAGGGAAGAGGTTCAACCTCTCACAGTTCTCCAGCCAATGACTTGGCAACATACCCAATGCTT
>NW_015315128.1:0-250 GCF_001447785.1 Gekko japonicus
GACAGCATCCAAGGCCTGCCACTGAAAAGACTAATTAATACTATGACGGGTCAAAGATCAGCAACCTCAAAAGGCAGATGCGGCTTTCTGGAACTGAAATTCCTCCTGTCGATTTCAAACATACCTGAGTGTAGAACACAGTTTGACTGCAGTGGCACTTTTAACACCAACACATTTATGCACGGTATGAGCTTTTGGGTGTACGCACACTTCCTCACTGAGTGTGATCAGTCTGGGCTCAAATCCCATT
>NW_015315129.1:0-250 GCF_001447785.1 Gekko japonicus
CCTGAGAAACAGCAGGTGATCACAATGGCAGTCTGAACCAACTAATAGAAGCTGTACAATGGGAAAGTTAAGATCTGACAGGAGCAGGTTGTTAGAAGGGAGTCTGAGAAATAGTCTATCCAGAGGGCGGATTAAAGTTCTGTAGAGGTAACTGATATTTAAGTTTCCTTGCATGGAGAATGGGATACAAAGGTGTTACAGCATACCAGCAAAGTCTGTTGCAGTACAGTGTTGTATTTATATTTATTGA
>NW_015315130.1:0-250 GCF_001447785.1 Gekko japonicus
GTCGCCATAAGTTGGTTGCAACTTGGTGGCCCTTGTGTACATAAGAAACAAAAAGGGCTAGAGACCTACTTTTTTAAAGCTCAGGTGGCGTAAAATTTTCATAAATATTTTTATAAAATGAAAGCTTACTATTCAGAGCAGCTAGTAAATTGTGGCAGTAGATCGTTCCAGTGTTCTTGCACTGCAGCGATGTAGCAGTTGCCGATCTCTCCAAAAGCCGTCTGTTAGGATGGCGGAAGGGGCAGCCGCA
>NW_015315131.1:0-250 GCF_001447785.1 Gekko japonicus
TTGTTGCTTTTAATTCTGCAAAATTGTGCAACACACATGAAAACATGGAGATGGAATTTGTACCAGTGAACACCAGGAGGTGATAAAGGCCTTTGAGATGGAGGAAGAGGCAGGAGAGTTACCAGTAGCCATGCCGACAATGCTGGAGAGTGCAGAAATGGACATACAGATGGGTCAAGTGCCTCCATGAGTGACTCTTGAGTAAAAATGGCCTCCTTTTATCCTGAACTGAGGACCTCATTCAACTGAG
>NW_015315132.1:0-250 GCF_001447785.1 Gekko japonicus
AAAATCAATGCAAAATGACAAAGAAAACTCAACGGATATGCATGGTGAAAGCAGAGGGAAACACCCATGCATAATATGCCTATGACTTCAGAGAACCTATTTGCATATTTTTTTTTACTAAAAAACTAAAAGCGAGCTACACTACACGCCCAACATATTCCTAGGGCACATGGAGCCAGAGAAAGGGGGCAAAAAGCATCCCACCTTCCTTTTCGCTGGTGAAAGCAGGGTGGGAGGGAAACTGGAAGCT
>NW_015315133.1:0-250 GCF_001447785.1 Gekko japonicus
TAGGAAACGCCCCTCAGCTTCCAGTTTCGGGACTCCAATGAGCAGTAACCCTTGTAAATAACACTATAAAACCATCATTAACCATAACTATTGCAAATAACAAACAGTCCCCAAAAGGGTCAACAAATACTACTATAGGAATTTTCAAGTGAAGACAGGAAGGACTACTCTGAGCCAAAGACAAAAGAAGTATTAATACAGAAAAAACTTAGAATATTAGCAAAGAAGACGATGAAAGGGAGGGCCCAAG
>NW_015315134.1:0-250 GCF_001447785.1 Gekko japonicus
GATAAACTGCCCTGTATCTCGTAGGCAACTGGATGGCCCTCGTGTGGGTGACAGAAGCAGCAACCCTGAGCCCCCAACAGACAAGACGGGTTCTTAACCTAATCAGGAGATTCACCAGCTACACAGGAAAAGCAGGACTTTGTAAATTATCCAAAAGAAACCCCTAAAAGCCAACCTGATGAAGACTTAAAATGCTTCTGAAAGGCGAGAATGTTCAGAGCAGATGAGTGTCAGCTAAAAAGAAAAGGAT
>NW_015315135.1:0-250 GCF_001447785.1 Gekko japonicus
TTGGAAGATCAAGTAAATAACACATGTACAGTCAGTGTGTTGAAACGTTTCCTACGGCAAGTTCTTCCCTGCGTTTTATTTACTTTGCAACATGCGCCTGCATTGACAGAAGCATAGCATCAGACTCAGACGAAAGGCAGGGGCATTCAAATCCTCCTGATTACACCTTTTCACCTACGCCAGGTGGCTCCTTATTTGCCTGGGTCAAACCTTGCCACATGGATCCATGCAATGGTCACCTCCAGATTGG
>NW_015315136.1:0-250 GCF_001447785.1 Gekko japonicus
AGACTAAGGCTGGATCCACACAAGGGTACACAAATGCTCCCCAACCACATTTGCAACTACAAGCAGGTCCAGAACAGATAGAAACAGCAACTAGGTGTCCTTGTCCTCCCTTTGCTCACTTCTGCCAATGTTCCATTCCCCTTTCCCCCACCAATTCTGCAGAGAAGCACAGAGGCAATGGAGATAGTGACACCCCCACAGCCTAGCAACCCCCTCCCCCTTCTAAGATGAGCCATAGTGTAAAGCCACA
>NW_015315137.1:0-250 GCF_001447785.1 Gekko japonicus
ATGAGTTTTTCCCAGATATTTCTCTGTCAGTTTGAAGGCAGCATACAAACAACCCTTCTGTGTGTGATGTATTATACAAGGCGGAATTACAAAGCAGTTATCCATAATGGAATAATAGGATTTGAAGCCAATCTGCTGTGCAGCAAAATCTCATTGGCAGCTGCTCAACTTTCAAATTTATATAGATAATTTGGCTACCAAGACTATCAAATGTTTATAATTTAAAGTGTATCTTTTATCCTAATGAACA
>NW_015315138.1:0-250 GCF_001447785.1 Gekko japonicus
GATCCACATGACCCAGTGCTTGCCTTGTCACGTGACGATGACTCGAATGTGCGAATACTTAACCGCCGGTAAAATTGTAATGTCCCACAGCACTCCAAAGCTGTGCAGTGGGGTTGCATTCTTGCACTAAGCTCCAAGTTGTGAAAACGTTGCTCAATTGAATAATACATGCGTGTTTGTCAATCGGCCAAATGGCAAGGAAGATGCCTCTCTCTTTCTTTGGTATTTTTTGTATTTTTCATGTGTGTGT
>NW_015315139.1:0-250 GCF_001447785.1 Gekko japonicus
CCAGGAGCAGCATTTTGTGGAGATGGGTCGGCTTCCTTGCAGGGGGAGCAGGACATTTCCGTTTCGTTGATGGCCAGTGTTGTCTGGATTCAACCCTTCTCACCACACTACCTACCCGAAGTTCCAGAGCATTTAGTCACAGTTTTGAATACTTCATCACGTATCAGAAATCCTTGCAATTGGCAGTTTAGCACGTAAGGGAAACTGCTGTGGTACAACCTCCAGACCTGTAGCTAGGATTTTGTGGCTT
>NW_015315140.1:0-250 GCF_001447785.1 Gekko japonicus
AGTTAACAAGGACCACAGGGTCCAATGATAGCTTTTTCAAGAGTGGATGCACTACTGCCTCCTTTGGCCCTACTGTGAATATCTCTGAAGACAGGGACAAGTAAATAATATATCCCAGGGTAGCTCAAACACTGTCCCTGCAGGCCTGGACCAACCACAATGGGCACGGGTCCAGGGGGCAAGTCGTAGACCTCACAGCTACTAGAATCCTGTCAACTTCTTCCTGGGAGAGCAGGTTGAATTGGTCCAA
>NW_015315141.1:0-250 GCF_001447785.1 Gekko japonicus
CTTTGTCTGTAAAGAGCACTGGGTGATCTTGGGGTTATTGTTCTCTTTTCGTTTAGCCCACCTCACAAGGTTGTTGGTGAGGATAAAAGGGGGAGTGGTCACAGTACAAACTCCCTTTACTGCTTGGAATAAGGGTGGGGTGAAAATACACGAGATGGTGCTGAGAAAGTTAAGCATATTCAAATTCTGTTGAAATTAATAAAATGTGATGGTCCGTAGAAATTAGGGTTGCCAGCTCTGGACTGGGAAA
>NW_015315142.1:0-250 GCF_001447785.1 Gekko japonicus
CCCCCCCCCCAAACACTCAAGTTTCTTAACGGAAGTGCTTGAGCATTGGGAAACCTGAGCTATGTGCCCAGGGGTGGCTTTGTCAAAAGGTCATTCTCCAGGGCTGGGGAGATATGGCTTTCTGCCTCTCCTAGCAAAATCTTCTGACATGCATTGTTGATCTCCAGCAGTTAATGATTGTATTTTTTCTGGGTGGTCAAGTGTCCCCACATTCCCTCTACTTTGAAGCTGTATCTGGACAGCTACGTCT
>NW_015315143.1:0-250 GCF_001447785.1 Gekko japonicus
ACCTATGTCTAATTTGCATCCAACAAGTCTAATTTGCATCAACAAGTGCTGGGGGTTTGATGAGAGGGCTTATCCAGTTTCCATTTCTGCTCAATTATGAAGCTCATTTCCAGCCTCTGCTCTCATCTGGTCTATAATTATCTATGCAACGAAGACTGCGCTCTTTGGTTTTCTCACACTAATGCAGTTCATATTTAATCTAGGAATACACTTGTCTGTTCTGTTCTTAATGCTTGGTATCAAAATAAGG
>NW_015315144.1:0-250 GCF_001447785.1 Gekko japonicus
CACAACAAGCAGAGGAGGTGTCCAGCCATTCTGGCTCTGTCCGCCTCCCTCCAGTGATTCTGGAGCCACATCTGTCACTTCTGCTTAGGGTCCCAAAACCACTAAGACCACACCTGGTGGGTGTGGTGGTGG
The DNA here is from genome assembly GCF_001447785.1 of Gekko japonicus. Classification (NCBI taxonomy): domain Eukaryota; kingdom Metazoa; phylum Chordata; class Lepidosauria; order Squamata; family Gekkonidae; genus Gekko; species Gekko japonicus. Next base: position 133 of record NW_015315144.1, read on the forward strand.
GAAGTGTCACAGCTAACTTATGGTGACCCCTCATGAGGTTTTCAAGGCAAGAGACAAGCAGAGCTGGTTTGCCATCTCCTGGCTCTGCGTTGCAACCCTGGACTTCATTGGTGGTCTC
>NW_015315145.1:0-250 GCF_001447785.1 Gekko japonicus
AAAAAACTGTCCACAAGCTCAACAGTGTTGGGTGCCCCTGCAGTAGGGTTTTAAGGTGAAGAGCTAGGATAGCCAGTAGGTGCCTGCTGGTGCATGTGGGAAGCAAGGGCAAGGACAAAAGGTCTTTTTCTAGCTAAAAAATGGAGCAATTTTCCCTAGTGAGAAGGTTAGACAACATACGTTTAAGCTACAAAAATACATAATGAAATGTTTATTGCCTTTCCATGGTAAGGAGTACTTGTAAAAATGT
>NW_015315146.1:0-250 GCF_001447785.1 Gekko japonicus
GGCATGCACCTGGTAAACCTCTCACTCTTTATCTCATCCCAACTTTAAGACACAATGGGAGGGAGGGCTGTGGGGAGAAAGAGGGACGAATGTCACACATACAAGACCTGCGAAAATCGCCTCTCTCTTTTTTAAAGGGTCTGCGGCTTTTTGCTGCATTGTTGAGACTTAACAGTGCCTGAACACAGATACACAGAGTGGTTTTTTAAAAGGGGGAAAGTACATTTCCTTTGGAAATGCCCTTCCAAAA
>NW_015315147.1:0-250 GCF_001447785.1 Gekko japonicus
GGGATTGGTTGAGTCTTGTTGTACAGACAGTTCCCAGCAATAAGTCTGCCAGGAAAGGAAGACAGATATTTGACCAGCCAAGTAACTTTATTACCCTATCCAAGGTACAGAAGAGAAAAACGGAGAGCAAGATGGTAGTACAAGACCACACGACTGAACTATTCAATGGCAACAATGCAGCAAGTTACATGTGGCAACCCAATAAAAATGATCACTTTAGTACAAGCATAGTGTTCAGCTGTATTTTGTT
>NW_015315148.1:0-250 GCF_001447785.1 Gekko japonicus
CCGCAGTCTCTCTGTCTGGATGCCACGATCCTTTACGTCTCTCTCTCTCAGCTTCAGAATCGCCACCGCATCACCTCCTCCCTGGTCCCTGCTTCTGCTGGCCTTTTATTACTCATGCCATACACCCGGTGCCGCCCCTTCCTTCCCCGTGCGAAGGCCCCGCCCCCCTTCATACAGACGAACGCCGACAGGGCGTTCCCCTGCCCGTAGCCAGGTTTGCCGCCACGCAGTTTCCGGCCCTCCCCGTTTC
>NW_015315149.1:0-250 GCF_001447785.1 Gekko japonicus
CCCAATCAGTAGGCATGGTAGGCAGGGAGACCAGGGGGAAACGAGACTTAGCAAAGCAACGTCCCTTGACGCCACTTCCTGCTGCATAACTAGAAGGGATGTCGCTGCATCACTGGAAGCTCTAGGATTTCACCAGAACTCTATGATAAAAACCATAGACTTTGAGGTGACTCCTAGAATATCCTGAAATGTGGTGACATCACTTCTGATTCGGCTGGCGGAAATGTCAGCTATGCTGCCATATGGTTTA
>NW_015315150.1:0-250 GCF_001447785.1 Gekko japonicus
TGTTGCCCAAGAAACCAACACTCACACACCCCCCACCCCAGCATCATGTTGACTGTTCCTGGCCTTAGTAATGCGGCTGAGAGCTTCAGCTGTCACAAATTCCTCTCTCCCCACCTACAGTTTCCATCTCTCCAGCCCGTCTTCCACCTTGGCACTCTCCAATTTTCTTCAGAGAAAAATGGCAAGAGCTCTGAGTAGTCCTTCGTAGAAAACAACACAACTAAGTAGGGTTCCCAGCCTCCAGGTGGGG
>NW_015315151.1:0-250 GCF_001447785.1 Gekko japonicus
AAACAGGTATTGAAATTAAAAAAGTCTCTCTATGGGCTTAAGCAAAGTGCAAAAAATTGGTATGACTGTTTAAGTAAAAGTCTGAAGGCAGTTGGGTTTGAACAGGCCATTGCTGACCCATGCTTGTTCCACATAACAATTAACAAAGATATTTGTTACCTCATTGTGTTTGTCGATGACCTGTGTTTTTTGTCACACAATGAGGAGCAACTGCAATGGTTTAAGGAGACAGCCCAAAAAATGTTTAAAG
>NW_015315152.1:0-250 GCF_001447785.1 Gekko japonicus
CCCTTTGCCAAATATTCATATGCTTTATATTAAAGGCTTGTAAACTCCTGACTTGGCTGGCTAAGTCTGGCCTAAAGCCAGATGCTTCCAGTTTTGCCCACTCGAAGACTTATAGAATGCTGGAAGCTACAGTTAGTGTCCATACACATGCTCAATTTTTCTGATACAATCAAAGGTTGTTTTAAATTGGATAAACGGTTTGCTAAAAGAGGTTAGGACTATGACTTACGGGTACCCTGTTCTCCTGGGT
>NW_015315153.1:0-250 GCF_001447785.1 Gekko japonicus
TAAATTTGTTTAATTTTAATCTAATTAGCATGCCCAGCACCTCCCCATGAAAACATTTCTTGCTATGGGCCTGAATTGGATGCTCACCTTGGCAATTGTGCCCCACTGTTGCTGAGATAATACAAATGCAGGGTTTTAGGCATTTGCAGGGGAGGAATGGCAGGTGAAAGGGTTCCACAACTGCTGATTCTCCCTTGCAGATGTCAGATTCAGCTAGGGTTACCTAGTACCTATCGCGAATCGGCGGGGG
>NW_015315154.1:0-250 GCF_001447785.1 Gekko japonicus
ACAGTTGGCCGTCCAGCTCCTAAGGCTTAGCTGCCTTGTTAACTATCTCTCAAGCAATGATCTATTGTTGAGGAAATGATCCTTAACACATTGCCTGTCATGTAACAAGGGAAGCCTATGAACGCAGCTGGAGTTTTCTCACTGACAGCAACAGAACCTTCACAATTCTTTGTCACCCGCATCAGACAATGGGGCCCAGCTGTGTACACAGTTAACTGGAGCCACAGCCTTTGCCTTTAAACCAAGAGAT
>NW_015315155.1:0-250 GCF_001447785.1 Gekko japonicus
AAGGCACTGCCCTGTTGTCTATCTCAACATCACTCAATGAGAAGAGAAAAAGAAAGGTGACCCAAAAGGCTGTAGTCCTCAAACAACTTGCTCTGCAGTATTCTGGAGCAAATGATCCGCCAATCAGGATTACAATGTAAATTTTACTCACCATCGTAACATTACTGTCCAAATGCTGGGATTTCCAGTGGTCCCTGTGTTTGTACACACTCTGGAAAATTGAAAAAGTAAAATCTCATATGAACTTTTT
>NW_015315156.1:0-250 GCF_001447785.1 Gekko japonicus
GTGGGTACCAGGAAAGGGTACCAGGTTTGCTCCATGGTGCCTGCAGACACCCGGTTGGGGAACCCTGTTCTAGATTAATAACTGGAGCATCAGCCTCCTTCGCTTAACTTGAGGGAGGGAGGAACATGGAGAAAGAATTGTGCAACCAATTCACAAACTGAGGACACGACTCAAAAGTGGGTTTTGATCTGGGGGGGTCACTGGGGCCAGGAGAGAGAAGGAGAAGGAGAAGGAGGGAGGGAGAGGATAA
>NW_015315157.1:0-250 GCF_001447785.1 Gekko japonicus
TGAGTGTTCAAGAGGTCATTAACGCAGGACTCTTGATTCTCGGCTTCAGCCTCTCCCGTCTCCCATATGGGGAAAATAATATTGCACTCACAAGCAGTGGTGAAAGGGTTACTGTGATGTGTGACCAGAAGATTTTGGATACTGTGTATGTAAATGCTTAAAATTATGAGGGAATTTGTTTGGAATGACACAAATCTGGGTACAAATCCCCATTCATCAAGGAAGCTTGGCTCCCATTCCAGATTCATTC
>NW_015315158.1:0-250 GCF_001447785.1 Gekko japonicus
CAAGGAAAAACATCACTTTATTGGATAGTTCACAAAGAGAGACTAAGCAGAGTTACATCTCTGACAGTACAGAAAGGATTAGAGCGTCCACATAGTTCGTGATCCTTGGATTGAAGGACAGTGGCTTTTTAGCAGGAGCCTGCTATATCTTCCAGCACACATGCTGAGCCAGATCAGAGGCTGTGGCTCAACAGTAGAGCACACACAAACTTTGTGTGTAGAAGATCACATGAAGCCACCTTATACTGAA
>NW_015315159.1:0-250 GCF_001447785.1 Gekko japonicus
TCCCACCAGGAGACTGGCATCCCTAGCTAACGTTTAGGTATGTCTGCAATATATTTATGCATTAATTGTTCCATTATTTCTAGTTACTGGCTCTTGCATCAGGGTAGGTCCCCTGACTTGGCAGAAAGTGCTGTTGTTAGCAGGTGGATATACAGGATCCAACCCATTTTGAAATTAGTTTGATTTGGTTTGCTTGTGTACCATTTGCACCTTTGGAACATTATAAATTGCTTTTGAAACAATCGTGCTT
>NW_015315160.1:0-250 GCF_001447785.1 Gekko japonicus
GGTCTAGAGTTGATGTGTCCTCCAGGAAAGTATGGAGCTGCTCCACCACCGCTATCCCAATTACCTTACCCAGGAACAAAAGATTCAGTACTGAAAAGTGATTGGCCGGATCCATAGGATCCAACAATGGTTTCTTTAAGAGCGGTATTACCATGCTTCCTTTAATCTCACCGGGTAGATTCCCACGTTTAGGGACAGATTTATAATGTCCACCACGGGGACCCATATTCCACCACCACTGGCTTTTACC
>NW_015315161.1:0-250 GCF_001447785.1 Gekko japonicus
GTGTCTGTTGAACATGTTTTCACTTCGTACTATCCTATGCTGTACCTCCAGTCTAAAACCATCACCTTTTGCTGCTCTGTCTTCCATCACTGTCTTCCACCCGGAAGGGAAGGCTTTTGGTCCTGTTGGTGTTCCTTCAATAATCCCTACTCCCTGCCTTAAGTTTTTTAAATATATTTTAGTCCTGTTTTTTAATTTATTTACATGTTTAAATACTACTGTTTTTAATTGAGGCAGGATAAAAACCTAA
>NW_015315162.1:0-250 GCF_001447785.1 Gekko japonicus
CATTGACAAAAATTCCAGTTCCCAGAGACTGGGACCCAGACTGCCGGGCGTGGTGGTAGTGCAGGTGGTGGTACAATCCTAACCGACCTCTAGTTCGCCAAGCTAGTAACTTCTGCCTAAAGTCAGATTAACTGTGCTCGGATGTCTGCAGGACGTCAGAGCAGGATTCCGGGTTGCACAGATCTGCGAGTCTGGATGCCAACACTGACAGAATCAAACCCCCCTTGGTAGGGTTGCCAGCTTCCAGGTG
>NW_015315163.1:0-250 GCF_001447785.1 Gekko japonicus
TGAGAGTTATGAACATAAATCAGGAAATTAAGGAGATTCTACTGAAGGACTGTGTCTATTTGTCTGAATGTACAAATAACATACTCTCAGCTAGGAAACTTCTGGGAAATGGATACAGAGTCCTTGTTGGAAAAGAAGATAGCTGCATTTTTTAATGTTAACTCTGAATTTAAATCAATGTTACATGAAAAAGACGGTTTTCTTTATTTGGAAAATATTGCTGAGAATGATGATGTTGAAAATGATGATG
>NW_015315164.1:0-250 GCF_001447785.1 Gekko japonicus
TAAGCATTACAGAAATGACGTAATAGGATTCTACTTGCAATAAGCTAAATTTATCGGTAGAGACTGCAGTCCCTAATCATGTATCCAAGCCAGTTTGTAAACACGTTTTGCGCTTTGCAGCCCTGTTACCTACACCAAAAAGCCCCCTGAATTGTTCAGTTTTGTGTGGTTCGCCAAAAGCCAGGAGAGTGGGAGACTTCCTAACCTGCTTAGGCAGGCTGTTCTACAAGGTGGGGGGCCACAACAGAGA
>NW_015315165.1:0-250 GCF_001447785.1 Gekko japonicus
AAGTTTCTTGCGGGTCTCCACTTGTTTACCCTATTTTGGACCTGCACACAAGGAACACTTAGCCCATGTTTGCACTGAACAGCCTCACCCTTGATTGGCATTTCGGTGCACAGCATTTCACCCAATCACGCAACCGGTTGACTGGCTGGTGGCATGGGTGGGTGTGTTCTTGTTCTTGCTTGCCGGAGCCATTCCAGTTACCTGGCTCAGAAATACAACAGCTGAGCTGAGTGTTATCTGACTCTCCTCT
>NW_015315166.1:0-250 GCF_001447785.1 Gekko japonicus
TGCAAAATTTATACTCTACCTTCCTGCCCTCATTGGGTCACTAAGGCAGCTAACCCATTAAAACATACATAAAATCTCATCTTTAAAGACACGACAACCAGCCCACAAACACATAATTAAAATGAGTAAAACCATTCCCATGGTTCGTAATATACTGGGAGAGGCAGGTCTCTTTCCAACAAGCTGGGTTAAGCAGGTAAGCTATCGAACGGGGAGCCCTCTTGAAGGAATACAGAAGCAGCTTTGCCAC
>NW_015315167.1:0-250 GCF_001447785.1 Gekko japonicus
TTCCATTGCATATTTAAACTCTGCCAATACTTTTAACCTTTCATATGTGGGGAAAGCCATACAAGTTCTTAGAATGTGGATATTTAAACATTGGAGTAAAATTAGGAATAAGAATTTGAGGCTGTTCTTGTGGCATTTTTTTTATTTTGGAACAACATCATAAACATTTGCATTCTGTATATTTTGTTATTGAGGTGGTACACACTAAACATTGCCACCACTGGGATCTAAATATATTGCTACACCAAAG
>NW_015315168.1:0-250 GCF_001447785.1 Gekko japonicus
GAATTCCCCAACCCAGAGCTGGCAACCCTTCAAGACAACCCTGGCAGAAGTTGGGGTCACCGTGCTCGTGCCCACTATCCCTCCCTGCACATTTCGTCAATGTGCGGAGCGGGTGACGTGAAGTGGGTTATTGTCCTAAATCAATGAACCATCACTCCTCCCAAAAAGGGCGTACTAAAGACTACTTATGAAAATGTGGCACACTGTGACAATAGAAAGGATAAAAGGTAAAGTAAAGGTTTCCCTTGCT
>NW_015315169.1:0-250 GCF_001447785.1 Gekko japonicus
AGGCTGGTGGTGGTTGGTGTTGGCCATCAGGGGAGTCAAATAAATGGCCAAAGTGGGTTTAGGCCGGCTTCATCCCTGGAGGCCATTTTGCGCAAATGGTCGCTCTTGGCTGTTAAGGAGTGGCAGTCGGTTAGGTAGCCATTTTGGGGAGGTCAGATAGTGGTGGCCATTTTGGGGAGGTCTTTTTCTGGGAAGCCATTTTGAGAGTACTTCAGGGGGCAGACATTTTGAGAGCAATTTCAGAGGTGGC
>NW_015315170.1:0-250 GCF_001447785.1 Gekko japonicus
CATCAGTAGTCTTATGAAATAATCCGCAACCATCAAAAGGGAGGTCTTCGATCCTCTGCTTGATATCTGTCTGGAGCGAAGTTGACCTGAGCCAGGCATGTCTCCGAAGAGCCACCGCTGTGGCCATAGTACGCGAGAAACAAGACACAGTGTGCCTAACTGTCGCGACCTGCTGTTTCGCAGCTCTCTTCGCTTCTTGTATAGCGACCGACACATCCCTTTTTACATCTGCTGGCAAGTAATCCAGCTG
>NW_015315171.1:0-250 GCF_001447785.1 Gekko japonicus
AAAAAACCACTGCTCCACCACTGCTCTCACCACCTCCAACCACTGCATTGTTCCAGTGCGCAGGTGGGCTGGTAGCAGGCAGGCTTTCAAGGAGCTGTCTGGTACCTGATATTGGCTGTGGGCTTCTTGCTCTGGCAGGGCAGAGATTGGCAGTGAGGTGGGCATGCACTCAAAACCCCTGCACCCAGTCTTCCCTCTAAGCTGACAATGTGAGCTAGCTCCAGGAGTAATTTCATAGAAAAAGAGGTGC
>NW_015315172.1:0-250 GCF_001447785.1 Gekko japonicus
AGCTTACTAATCATCACAGACCTTCAGCAAGTTTTTATGTCCCTCTTTGCTGCTTTAGTCAAAAAGAGTTCTGAAAGTGTGAGGTTTACAATGTAGGACTATTGCAGCACCCATACTAATGCCGATCTGAGCCCATGCATATTTCATTTGTCCAAATGTATTACTATTTGTGTCTGAAGTTTAGGTGCCCCACTCTTTTGGTGCTCATTGGCACAGAGCAGTGGCAGACAGAACTGTGGTGTGTGTGTAA
>NW_015315173.1:0-250 GCF_001447785.1 Gekko japonicus
GCTGCGAGTGGCCCTGGCTTGTCTGACACAGGTGAGGACCAAACTGAGGACACCTGGCTGCCCCGACTACACCAGGGTCTCTCACTAGCCAGGGCTTCTCCGCCATGAATCCTGCTCTAGGTAAGGCTGCCTCTCAGCCCACAGTTTGGGGAGTCCCTTGAAGGACCAACTCCATGGCTGCCGGCAGCTATCCTGGACCCTCCTTGCATAGAAGGTCCGTGCAGGGGTGGCAACCAGTGTTCCCTCTAAG
>NW_015315174.1:0-250 GCF_001447785.1 Gekko japonicus
GCTGCAGCAAAAACAAACCAACAAAAATTAAGTGGGCCCTGTCCCCCGAAAGCCAGCTGAGATAAAGATGCGTTTATCCTCAAGGTGCCGCCTGTGGCATCTTACGACTAACAGGTCTTCATTTCAGCATCAGGTTCGTAGGCTAGAGCCCACTACAGAGGCGACACACACACACACCCGTTCTTTGCTCGGTTTTTCCCGCATTGGGAGAGAACCCCGGCACAAGATCCCCCGACAAAGATATGAGAAC
>NW_015315175.1:0-250 GCF_001447785.1 Gekko japonicus
TTCTTCTTCTTCTTTACTCCTTAACTTCCTGTGGACCTGATTACAAAATGTCTGAGGTTGTAGACTTCTTTGTGAATGTGCTGTGTACCTCTGTTTCCCCGTACACAAATTAGCCTCCTCTACGGTCCATACCCTTTTCTTTTCAAGACACTCCTGTGTCCTTCTTCCCAAAATATGAGATCAGACCTGACTTTTTATACTTGAGCATACATAGTGAATCGTAGATCACATGCACACTGTCAAAAAGGTG
>NW_015315176.1:0-250 GCF_001447785.1 Gekko japonicus
CAAATCCCGCCCTCCCCAGACTCCACCCCAAAATATCCAGGAATTACGCAGCCTGGAGCTGACAACCCTACAGACCTGGTCCTTTTAATGGGAGACGCCAGAGATTGAACCTGGGACTTCCCGCATGCAAAGCAGACTGAGCTATGGGTGCTCCTACAGGTTCCTTAACACATGGCCATGCTACACGCATACAAGAAAGGATTATGCCTATCACATATGAAGTCACATGCGATAGTCATAAATGCTTGTA
>NW_015315177.1:0-250 GCF_001447785.1 Gekko japonicus
GTCATCAGATGTCACCTGTGGGCAGGATCATTCCTTTCCCCCTTTTGTTTTTGGAAACCAGAAAGGCAGGTGCATCACCAAATTAATGAACACAAGGACTTCATCTGCACACATTACATATTGTACCCACACCTCTCACTCTTTTGTGTATGAAGGACTTTCTCTGCTCTCTCTTTAGAACCTCAGCAGTGACTTAGGCACTGTCTTGGGACAGTTACTGGCTCTGTATATGCTGCTTCTCCAGAGACCG
>NW_015315178.1:0-250 GCF_001447785.1 Gekko japonicus
ACCAGTCACAACCCGAATTGGGTCCAGGCATGCCTGGGACGTGAGTCCCCAGAAAACAGCTCTGCCCAAAGTCCTTATGGAAGGGAGGGCACCAAGCCCCTGAAGAAGGCCTCACCCTCCGTGCCCCCGTTGTTGGCCCTCCAGAGTAACTGGTTGGCCGCTGTGTGAGACTGGAGGCTGGACTCGATTGACCCTCACCAGTCTGATCCAGCAAGGCTCTTCTTCCCCACACTCACAACACTGGCTTACC
>NW_015315179.1:0-250 GCF_001447785.1 Gekko japonicus
TCACTTTAAGACTTGGGTGGTGGGTTCACATGGTGTTGTAAACGAAGCAAATAAAATGGCTAACAGGTGTACCCAAGGAGGAGGAGCATGTGGAGACTGTGAGAAAGACAGAGAGGAGTGAATTAACTCGGACTCGTCTAACAGTACACATGGCTGAAAGAGAGTAGACAGAGTCTCTCAAATGGCAATTCTGAGGGGAACCTAGTCAAAGAAGCTTCGAACGGCACCCTGGACCGAATCCACGACCCAA
>NW_015315180.1:0-250 GCF_001447785.1 Gekko japonicus
TCTCTCCACCCTGTGCATAATTTTACAAACCTCTGTCACGTCCCCCCACATAGTCATGGCTTTTCTGAACTGAGAAGTGCCCGATCCTTCAGCCTTTCCTCGTACGGAAGATGCTCCAACCCTTTACTGTCTTACAACATCTAAACTTATTTTACGGTTCTAACAACATAAAACACATCATTTCTATCTTCGTTAGCATACAGATTTTACTGACTGGCATACTTCTGGAGCTGCGGTGGCTCGAGTGGTT
>NW_015315181.1:0-250 GCF_001447785.1 Gekko japonicus
CACACAGTTATGAACTTCATTCATTCACTTTATTTATTTCCGACCTTTCTCCCCCAAGTGGCTAACATCGTTCCCCTCTCTTCCATTTCACTTTCACAACAGCCCTGTGAGGTTGGTTAAGTTGAGAATGAGCATCTGTCCTAAGGCCACCTGCCTAGCTCTCATGGAAGAAGTGGGGAATGGCATTTGGGTCTCTGAGATCTAGTCTCACGCTCTAACCGCCACACCAAGCTGGCTCATTCACCCAGAC
>NW_015315182.1:0-250 GCF_001447785.1 Gekko japonicus
CCCTTTTGGACTCAAGGCACTATGGCAGAGGGGAAGACAGGCAGGGCATGACAATAAGTCAAACTAAACTACATGGGACTTCCAGTTGTATACAGAGGATTGCAGTCTAGTCGTTAACTCCTGCTTTAAAAAAACCCTTTCTGTTCATATTACAAAGACACTCCAGTCCATGGAAATGCTTCCTCCTTAAAATAACCATGTTTTACATAGATTTAGTCATTGGTTATATTAATAAAGCATCTGGAGCTTA
>NW_015315183.1:0-250 GCF_001447785.1 Gekko japonicus
GACCATATGTGACCCTGACCAAACAGAATTCCTTGAGAGGACTGATGTCATTTCTGGGTTTTTCCTAGAAGTGACGTTATGTTGTTGCTGATGGCTTTTTTTAAAAAAAACACCATTCTTCCACTGACTGCAGGAGTGGTGGCCAGAAAATGGTACCCCACTTGAGAGGAACAAAGCTACCCACTTCCACAGCAGATCCTCCTCCTCCTGGTCAGCCAATGTGTTTCCAGTGGGCGGAGCACATGGAAAT
>NW_015315184.1:0-250 GCF_001447785.1 Gekko japonicus
GGTTCTCCTTTTCACCCTGATCTTGTTGCTGTGCAAGAATGGAAAGAGAATGCACTGCTAAAAACCAAGGAGGCCTAACCCTGTGCCCAAAATATGCGGCACAACAGGAAGAACCAATATGTTAAAGGACAGTGTGAATTTGGGACAAACTTCCATGGCATATCCAAGTACTCATTTTCAACCTGTGTTATGAATTCACGATAAAACCCTCTAAATCTTAAAAGAAGGTCGTAGATGTCTATGCAACCAC
>NW_015315185.1:0-250 GCF_001447785.1 Gekko japonicus
GGCAATATTAATTAGATCGTGGTATGGCAATCTGGCCATACAGACAAATTTTGCCCCTTGTAGCTCTAGCAAATTTTAATGAAAGTGCAGTAAAATGTTTCATTCTTGTGGGCAAAAATCCTACTCAGGCCTGTTCAATAGGGCTTCCTTCCAGAAAAAGTGTTCGTTGGATTGTACTGTGAAAGAAGTAACGGAAGACCATCTTTTATATCAGTCTTTTTAAATTTTGTATGCAGCATCTAAATGGAAT
>NW_015315186.1:0-250 GCF_001447785.1 Gekko japonicus
GTACACTAAACCAAAAGACTTCCTGTATCTTTAATACTCCAGCAGCAGTGGGAATTTCAACTGGTACAGGCTTCTTTCAGCCCTGAAAAACTGCATGCACCAAAATTTCTATACTGTAACTATTTCTTTACAAAATGTATGGGCTGCCTCTCCAGAGATCTGTTCAAGGTGGCTTAAAACTAAGACCATCAAACAAAGCCAGTAAAACACAACCGTGAAAAACACATGAACACATGAATCTGCCTTACAC
>NW_015315187.1:0-250 GCF_001447785.1 Gekko japonicus
TACATGCCACCTATGAACGAGATTACCTGGCTTATTCCATCTTCACGGCAGTCTTGTTTCCTGCCTCCGGGTGTGGTGGTTTCGATTTACTTGACGAAGGTGAGCCTTTTAAGATCTTGAACGGCGTGTTTTTTCAGTATCTCAAGGAGAATCTACTGCCCTGGGGAGGAAGACGGACTGGGCTCTGGAGGACATTCCAGACATGACCTAGTCGGGAGGAGGAAGGTGATGTTTGAACCTCTCCCCACCC
>NW_015315188.1:0-250 GCF_001447785.1 Gekko japonicus
CTGAGTCGGATCTAAAGGCATGTCTGACCTTAGCCTAGGTCTCTCCGTTCCTAATCTGACACTCTAACCGCCACACCACAGCAGGAAATGAACAGAAGATAAACTAAACAAAGGGAAATGGATCGCCTAAGCATACCAGCAGTAAAGAAACATTTTCAGACCCACTTAAAATCCGAACAGTTAGACACGGTTAGGTGTTCACAGGCAGGTGTCCTCCTCTCAGCTAACAGGTAAAGGGAAAGCCATCTGA
>NW_015315189.1:0-250 GCF_001447785.1 Gekko japonicus
AGTAGTACCAACCCTGCTTAGCTTTTGAGTTCTGAGGAAATTGGGCTATACCATGCTGCCCACCTGTTCAAACCTACCGAACGGTTAATTTTTGATGTGACATTAAAAAAACCCAACTATGGTTACCTTTAAAACCCCCCTCTAGGGAGTTAATATTGGAATCAATTTAGGGAATTAATGTTACCTACCCCAATAGCTAACATACAGTTTCAAAGTATGTGTAGCAAAGTCTGTGGTATTTATACAAAGT
>NW_015315190.1:0-250 GCF_001447785.1 Gekko japonicus
TAAAATCAGTACTGCCCTTGCAGCTCTCCTACACTACTTCAGTTTGGTTTGAAATTGGCCCCAGTGAGGGGAGGGTTCCTTGGAAACTAGGACTTTTCCTAGGGTTAAAGCCACGTCAACATTTCAGAGTGGAGTGAATTCCTCCGTCAGCCATCGCCCGCCAGAGGCAGCGAGGTGCTTGGGAAATGGTGGCATGGGACAGGTTTCCTGTGCAGGCGCTTCACAAAAACAGTCGGGAGAATCATAGAAT
>NW_015315191.1:0-250 GCF_001447785.1 Gekko japonicus
AACTCTGCTTAGGATTGCACTGATAGAGAAAGAGATGGGTCTTTAATGTCCTTCTTCGCTAAAATGAAGAGGAACTTAGTGAAAATGAGAATCAGGCCCCTGAGATGATGTATTAAAATTGCTCAAGGAAAGTGCTAGCAGGTGCTGGTTTTATCAAACTGAAATCTCCTTAGCCAGGCTAGCAATTACAGAGGAAGGAAAAGACAGCACAGTCAGGAGCTACTGAGGAAAGATATATTAACAAAAGGAA
>NW_015315192.1:0-250 GCF_001447785.1 Gekko japonicus
GCCTTCCGCCATCCTCCGGAGTTTGCTCAGATGATCAGACCAGCAGTCCATTCAGTTCAGCAACCTGACTCACACAGTGGCTAGGCAGTTGACCTGGGTGGCCCACCAACAGGACATAGAGGCTGAGAACTTCCCCCTGGCACTGGTATTCAGAGAATTGCTGCCTCTGAATGTGGAGGTTCTCTCTTGCCCTCTTTTCTTTTCTTTTTTAAACACCAAAGCCCGAGGAAGGGTTCAATGAAGCTTAAAA
>NW_015315193.1:0-250 GCF_001447785.1 Gekko japonicus
CTCAAAATGGAGGGAAGTGAGCAGAGGGATCCCACCAGGATTGGTACTGGGGCCGGTTCTATTTAAGTTGTCTATAAATGATTTGTGGGTGAGCAGGGAAGTGGCCAAGTTTGTGGATGATACTAAATTATTCAGGCTGGTTAAAGTCAAGGCAGATTGTGAAAAGCTTCAGAAGAATCTCTTTAAATTAGGTGACTGGGCAACAAGTTGGCAAATGTAATTCAGTGTAGGCAGGGGTCATTTCGTAGAA
>NW_015315194.1:0-250 GCF_001447785.1 Gekko japonicus
ACCTGCCTTGGGTCCTGGGATGCCCAGGAGAATAGTGGGATATAAATATTTTAAATCTATCAGTCAATATGAATGTACGAAGCTGCCTTATGCCAAGTCTCCGTCTGCCTAATGTACTTCAGAGGATTCTTGTAAGAGCAAGATGGGGAGGGAAGAAGCGTGCACGCTCACCTGAGCTGCTTGGAAGGATGGTGGGATTAAAAACATCGTAGATGAGACTCTGTGTAATGTGCTGTCAAGTCGCAGCTGA
>NW_015315195.1:0-250 GCF_001447785.1 Gekko japonicus
AGGATAATAAGCAGGAAATACTTAAAATAACTCATGCAAATAGTAAAATGGAAGAGAAAATGAAGGACATGGAATCAGAGGTTCAAGAAGTACTTACAAGAACTGAAGACATAGAAGGGGCCCTGATGGGTTTGGAAATGGACAAGGCAAATCTGCTAATCAGATGTCAAAATGTGCCTGAGACTATAGGGGAAACTCTAAAAGAGGAAATGATCAAAACCATTGCAGAACAATTGAAAGTTGGAACAGA
>NW_015315196.1:0-250 GCF_001447785.1 Gekko japonicus
AACCTCCACCACTCCCCAGGGATACAGGCGACCTCTGATCTTTTTTCCTTTCACTTCAATAAGCTGGTTGGAGCCAATGACAGCGAACGGAATGCTAGCCTGGATGAGTCAAAGAAAGCAGAAATTCCATTTTATGGGATCACTTGTGAAGAATACCAAAAGGGTGAGGGCAGTTGAACACTGAAAGCACTGCAAAGGTTCTGGCACATCTAGGGGCATCAACAGCTTCCCGAACCTCAGCTGTCATTTT
>NW_015315197.1:0-250 GCF_001447785.1 Gekko japonicus
CCCATATTTGCAGGTGTCTGAAATCTCGGGTTGTCAGCTCTGGGTTGGTAAATTCCTGGAGAGTTTGGGGGCAGGGTTTGGGGAGGGGAGGGCCCTCAGCAGGGTATAATGCCATAGAGACCACCCTCCAAAGCGTCCACTTTCCCCAGGGGAAATGGCCTCTGTCGTCTGGAAAGCAGTTGTTGTAATGTATTCAGATGCTGCCCTGAATGCATGAGTACGAACGTAGAATCATCCCATAGAGAAGCTA
>NW_015315198.1:0-250 GCF_001447785.1 Gekko japonicus
ATGAGTTCGACACCCCTGGTCTAGACTGTTGGTGACTGTTTGCAGAGTTTATCCAGACGTGGATGGCTAACTGGCCAGCTTGTTTAGTTCAGGCAGCAAGACTGTTAGGCAGCAGAGTGGGCAGTGCTCCCAACAGGATCCCTATCCTGCCACATGTGCATAGCACCAGGAATAATCACTCAGAATTCAATGGGGCTGAGTGTATGGCACAGCAATCATAACAACCTTTCTGAGCCTGCGGGCACCACTG
>NW_015315199.1:0-250 GCF_001447785.1 Gekko japonicus
TTTATTCTAATCACATCGAAACCGCAACCCAGTGCATCGTCTGGTGGTGCCCTCATGAAATAGAGGGGATAACAATTTAGTTAAAAACCTGTGTGTAAATCAGACTTTAGGTTGGTGCCCAAAAACAGGGGAAGGGCCAGGAAAGCCACAAGGGGGAGTATACTCCAAAGATGAGGTCCATCGATGGCTACTAGCCACAAGGTATAGCAGGGACACTTTGGCTGTGACGACACAGGCCGTTTCGCCCGAC
>NW_015315200.1:0-250 GCF_001447785.1 Gekko japonicus
CCTTCTACATTCAAAAAGCCCACCTTATGTTATCTGCCTAATGCATTTCGATACGCCCTTATCGCTAGCAATATCTGCTTAAAGAAGCGGAAAAAGCAAAGATGAATGAGGCATACTAGAGATGAATGATTACTAACACACGGGGCTGGAAAAATCTCGATATGGGGGTCTAGAAGGAGAAAAGTAGAGTCCAGTGCAAGAAATTGGGATTGGGTACTGGGCTTTGTGGGACTGCCAATGCTTAAGCAGC
>NW_015315201.1:0-250 GCF_001447785.1 Gekko japonicus
GTGGAGTCTTGAAACCTGGCACATTGTAAGATTTTGTTGGAAGAAAGCTGTCAGAGTTTAAGTCTTCCATGAAAATCTGTGTTTCGAAGAAGGTGAGAGAGAGAGGTTTAACCATGTGGGTTTTCTATGAGGGAACTGCAGGAACAGGGGGAAGTGAAAGAAGTATGGACCCCTTTAAGAATCAGCCAATAACTGCTACTGATTTGTATAAACAGGCTCTGAAGTAGGAGCCAACAGAACTTGTGCTGAA
>NW_015315202.1:0-250 GCF_001447785.1 Gekko japonicus
TCTGCCACCTCCCAAAGCTGTTTCTGAGGATTAGAGGGCCCTCAGGAACAGCATGGGACATGGTGGTGTTGGATTTAGTAGGTGGGAGGTGATTGCTACCAAATCCCATTTCTTTGTGCAGCCCATGTGATGCAGCCCACACTGTTCCTAGGCATACGCCCAAGCCTTAGAAAAAGCTTTTCAGTGAATACAGGGGATGAGATTGTTATGAAACTGGAGACCCAGTTTGGTGTAGTGTTCAGGAGCGCAG
>NW_015315203.1:0-250 GCF_001447785.1 Gekko japonicus
ATAGCTGGGGGCATGGTGAAAGGCTGGCAAATAAGTGAGTGAGGGAAGAGTGGACACCAGCGGGCTCTTCCAGAAGCACTGAGCCCTGGCTGCGCTGTCCCTCCTCAATGTATGCTGAAGCAGGCCCTAAGCTCCAGCACTGGAGAAGTCCTGTCCGGACCATTTGCCTATCCACCAGTGGCAGCCTGTGCTCTGGGCTTCTTCCCCCTTCTACCTATATACTCTGGGACAGTTTCCAGAAGGTGCCTGG
>NW_015315204.1:0-250 GCF_001447785.1 Gekko japonicus
GCTTTGTTAAGCGAGCGACTTAACACACTAGAACCCCACAGCCACCATCCTGACAGAAGTCAGTCTCAGATTTAGCTTGCTTAGAGCTTGGTAGTACATACGAAGCTTGCCTTAACCTGAATCAAACCCTTGGTCCATCGACGTCAATATTGCCTACTCAGAGTGGCCGTGGCTCTCCAAGATCTCGGAGAAGAGGTCTTTCCCATCACCTGAACCTTTTGGCTGGAGATGCCGGGATTGAACCTGGGAC
>NW_015315205.1:0-250 GCF_001447785.1 Gekko japonicus
AATGTGTAAGTCTGAATACTCCCACATGTGAAACACCAAGGAGCCTGTTGAGGATACCACTTGAAGAAAATAAGGAGCTCATTGGGAAACTGTAAGAATATAACATTGTACATGTGTCAGAACAGTATTCTGTCTGATGACCCTATCCTTGCAATGGGTAAATTTATGCTGCCATACGGTACTGCATCTCTGGTTTTCTATTCATATTTATTTACTAAAGAATAAGGAATGGTTCCTTGAAATAAAGAAC
>NW_015315206.1:0-250 GCF_001447785.1 Gekko japonicus
ATAAACGACATATTATTTCCATCTTAGAAAAAGTAAGATTGTTCTCCCCGATCCCAAAGTCAGACTGTGCAAGGACATAAGAGCAACCCTACTGAATCGGACCAATGGTCTGGTCTCTCAAATATCCTATTTCCCACAGTGGCTCACCAGATGTCTACAAGCAGGGCGTGCCCTCTCCCCATTATAGGTCCCCAGCCTCCACCCTGCCTCTCAACATGAAAGTTCCATTTAGTCATCTTGGCTAATAGCC
>NW_015315207.1:0-250 GCF_001447785.1 Gekko japonicus
GGTGGTAAAAGGTGGGAGAACCAAACCACCAAGAAGCTGCCTACCCAAAGCAGGCCAATGGTAAACCTAGGGTGGTGTAAACAGAAAATGCTCTATTCTTCTATTGCTTATATCCCATGCATTTACCAAGTCTCATCACGCAGACTTGTATCATTAGGTTATTGGCCAACAGAGAACAACCTATTGCAATCCAAATTCCTATTTTCCCATCACTGCAAAGCAAGAATTAAAATGACATATAACTCAAGGA
>NW_015315208.1:0-250 GCF_001447785.1 Gekko japonicus
GGTCTTGAGGGGGCAGAGTTTTCAAATCTAGTTAAGACCAGGACAGCTTGTGGAACACTTCGGGGTTTTGATCTGTGTATCTCTGAAGACTGAAGGATACCCTCCATCTGATGTGAGTAGAGAGAGAGAGATGGGGGAGAGGAGAGCTGTCTCCGTGGATCTTGATGCCTTCTCTACATGACTCTCAGGGGAATGCTGAGGAGCA
Source organism: Gekko japonicus (assembly GCF_001447785.1). NCBI lineage: Eukaryota > Metazoa > Chordata > Lepidosauria > Squamata > Gekkonidae > Gekko > Gekko japonicus. The sequence goes on from NW_015315208.1 coordinate 206, forward strand.
GCTGAGGAGGGTGCCTAAATCCCACGATTACAGTTGCTGACTTAG
>NW_015315209.1:0-250 GCF_001447785.1 Gekko japonicus
ACATTAAGTGCCTTGCAGGGCAACAATGGGTCCTTCCTATATCCCATCAAAAATCCATGTGACACTGGCTCTTTTTATTAGAAGACCAACAATGTAATTACTGAGTTCCTTAAGGACTCCTGGATGCATACCATATGGACTCAGTAATTTATTAACTTTTAATTTGGACATTAGTCCTGGAACTTCTTCTTTGGACATCTTTATTTGACTCACTTCTTCACACATCCTTCCTTAAAAATTTCTGCACAAA
>NW_015315210.1:0-250 GCF_001447785.1 Gekko japonicus
TGCACATGGATGGGCTGTTGCTGATCTGATCCATTTGCAGGGCAGCAACCTCAGGATTCATTTTCTACTTGTTTACACAGCCATTTAACCGCAGCATGCAGGTAGTGGCTCTGGACCTCTACAGCATCACTGGGGGATTCAGATAAGGAAGTAGGCATCATCAGCATATTGATGCAACCTACCCAAAAAGTATGATTGATTTTCCCCAGGGACTATACACAGAGATTAAATACATGGGGCAGGGCTATGC
>NW_015315211.1:0-250 GCF_001447785.1 Gekko japonicus
CAGCTTAGAGGGAACATTGCCTGCAAGTGTTACTCTCTCAAACATGTATTGTCTCAAAAAGCATAAAATGAGTCAGGGAACATTGCCTAAAGAGACTGCATATGGCAATTCAAAGCTGCCCTAAGGCCAAACTACATGATACCTTGCCATGAGTGAGTTTAGGGAAACCCAACTCAACTTGCTTTCGGGAACTTAATTCCCTGAGTGTCACAGGGCCAAATTTATCACAGAATCACAGAGTTGGAAGGGA
>NW_015315212.1:0-250 GCF_001447785.1 Gekko japonicus
TCAGCAGGGAGGACCTGGATCCGGGAGAGTGGGCATTGAACAAGGAGGTGTTCGCTCAACTCTCAAGGCGTTTCGGCAATCCGAAGATAGACCTACTGGCGACGTCCCAAAACCGCCAGGTAGAGTGGTTCATATCCAGATACCAGGACCCCGCGGCAGAGGGAGTCGACGCGCTGACACACCCCTGGCCAAAGGGCCTCCTGTACGCCTTTCCGCCCACAGCCCTCATAGGGCCGATCCTCAACAAAAT
>NW_015315213.1:0-250 GCF_001447785.1 Gekko japonicus
ACTCTGTTTAAGATTGCACTGTAAGGCATGCTGACATCCTATTGCTTTCTGGATGACTGCCAAGAGGTTCCCTGCTGACATTTTGGATGCTACCGCTAGCCCGAGGCAGAACCCTCCAAAGTTTGGAACCTGCCTAGCCTGCCTGTAGCACTGCCATCTCTTCCTTCCAGCTGGTCTGTAGGAGGAAAGCACTTGAAAGGAAACGTGGAAGTGCAGCTGAATGTTCATTTCTATGCATGAAGAGAAATTC
>NW_015315214.1:0-250 GCF_001447785.1 Gekko japonicus
CAAGTTCAGCTCTCAAATGGCATCAGCATCCACATGTTGGACCCGTGGGTGCCATAACCGCTGGCTTTGCTCTCAGAGAATGACAGGAAGCAGCAGAATCCAATTACAGGAAGGCCAGTTGAGGTTCTTTCCAGATAATCATTTTGGGGGACAATAAAAGTCCATTGTAATTTGCCCCCCCCATAGAGCTTCCATGCATGAGATTTCATGGACTAGACTTCCTTCCATATGTCAGACGAAGTGGGCTGCA
>NW_015315215.1:0-250 GCF_001447785.1 Gekko japonicus
GGGAGATAGGAGGAAGACTGTGAGATGGTGATTTGCTGAGGGAAAAAAAATTCCATATTAAAATTTTCAGAAGTGGGATTTGAACTGGATACTCCATGTTCATTCATGGTGGCTGAACCAAGCCTTAATTAAGGCTCTTGTTTCTCTGGTGGAGAGGAGATTTTACTGTTTTTCCCTTTGTGGCTAAAGCGACTGCTCATTAATTGTTCTTTTATTTTTATGGTCATAATTTGTAAGCATATAGTTAATC
>NW_015315216.1:0-250 GCF_001447785.1 Gekko japonicus
TTTTTCCCCCCTTGGCATGAATGCTTTAAAACCTAAAATCCCATTATCTCTGTGTTGCCAGTTAATATTTCCCACAGTTTGTGTTAATCCAAATGTACTTCACTCTTGTTCAGTTTTAAAAAGAAAACCATCATGTTACTGTCAAGTTTACCTCTTCCCTCCACAATCAGCCAAAAGTGTGACTGTACATTAAAGTCACAGAATTCCATCCCCAAACATTATTTTCCAGTGGGTTTCCTGGGGCAGTGGG
>NW_015315217.1:0-250 GCF_001447785.1 Gekko japonicus
GTGAATAGCAAGCAAATAGCATAAATGCTTTCCATTTAATTATACAATGGATTGGATCCATCTTGCTTGTATGGGCATGATCCATAACATTCCCATTCGAGCTACATCCTCATTCTGCTGTATCCCATCCTGTTTCTGAAACTCCCTCAGAAGCAGTTTTGGTAGATAGTGCAGGAGCACTGGAAAACAAGGAAGGCATGAAAATTCTGTTCTGCACTCAGTTATTTGGACCCACAAGAAGGAGGAGGAG
>NW_015315218.1:0-250 GCF_001447785.1 Gekko japonicus
CAAGTGGCAGGGGAGACCACCTAGTGGCAGTCATCCTTGTGGGATCAAGCATCCTGTCATCCCATGGTTCCTTTGACCCAGCAGGTGGACTGGGGTTCATCGACTGGCAGGCGGGTCAGTCACTGCCGGGATCCGGGGCCCCATGCTGCGCCAAGGCTTCCCACAGCTGTAGCCAATAAAGCTGTGACCAATTTTATTCCAAAAGCTGAGATGTAAGACTGTGTGTTGAGGTATGAATGGAGGGGGAGGA
>NW_015315219.1:0-250 GCF_001447785.1 Gekko japonicus
CCTCTGAACATGGAGGTTCCACTCAGCCCTTCTAGCTAACAGGCGTAGAAACACCTCTCCTCCGCGAACGTGCCTAATTCTCCTTGAAAAGCCAGTGTCTGCCATGGCATCCTGAGGCATTCAGTCTCACGTTTTAATGACACATCCTGTGAAGAAGGACTTTCCTTGGTCTGCCTGCAGAAAAGCTCTCCCGGCAAGTTTTTCAGCCGCTTGGGTGGTCAGACCAGCCTTGGGCCGGGGAGAACCGTGG
>NW_015315220.1:0-250 GCF_001447785.1 Gekko japonicus
CCTAGGACAATTATATCTCCCTTCTCTGAGTATGCTCTTTTGTGCAGCGTTAATAATAATAAAAAAGGCATGTTCTTCTTGGAGCCGTTAAAGGATATGAAGCCTAAACAGGAAACAAAGTTTAAAAGACCATGACGAAGCTTGAGGGGATGCACCCATATTGTTTTTCAGTCTCGGTCTTTTAAGAGGGAGCCAGACAAAACAAACAGAAGGATGCCCTGATTCTGAACACATCGTGTGAAAGTCAAAG
>NW_015315221.1:0-252 GCF_001447785.1 Gekko japonicus
GCTAAGCATTCTGCAGAAAGATGGTTCTGCGGCTCCCAAACGGTTTCACAAACAGGGCTGTTTGTTGGGGGTTCGCTCGTCGGCATGGCGTCCCCAAAAATGCTCCTTGCCAAACCCTCTCTGGAGATTTTCATCCAGGACAAACCTGGATGACTCTCAGTGTTCCCTCTAAGCTGAGTTCGTGTGAGCTAGCTCACAGTTTTTTAGCTGCCGGCTCACACTTTTTTTGTCTTAGGCCAGGAAGGAGGGCTC
>NW_015315222.1:0-250 GCF_001447785.1 Gekko japonicus
TTTGTTTGTTTGTTTCAAAACCAAAATACAACTGTTTGCTTATTCTCTTATTAAAGTTTGGAAATGGAGTTCCTGGGAGAGGTCCTGTTTATTCAGTACTAACAAAATGCCTGTCATTATGATGAGTAACGAAAAGCCCATCGCTGAGATTAAAAAATCTGTCTTGCCGAACAACTACTGCTACTCAGAATTCTTTGGTAGCCATAGAACTGGAAAAAGTAAGCAGGGTGAAGTTAAATACACAGTTGAT
>NW_015315223.1:0-250 GCF_001447785.1 Gekko japonicus
GCGTCCCAGCGCTCTGCGCTGGGATCCCTCGGCTGACCGACGGCGGCGGGAGACCGCCCACTTGCCCACTGAGTTGCGCGGGCACTCGCCGCTCCGTTGCTGCTGCCGTTGCCGTGTGGGGCCCTGGCGCGGTGTCTGGGGCCCGGGAGGCTGCGGCGGCACACGCGCGGGGGCTGGACTGGTCTCCTGCAGGCACGAGGTGGCGGCTGGCTTGGGGTGGGAGCGGAGCCGAGCCTGGCAGGGCCGGCTC
>NW_015315224.1:0-250 GCF_001447785.1 Gekko japonicus
GCTTGAAAGCATTGTTTGTGGGAGTGCTAATTTGCTCTCTCATACTTAACGTGTATATTTGAAACTAAGGAAACCCCTTTTTCAGCTTGGCTTGGCTTCTGTGCACTAATTCAAGGTGTGTGTGTTAAAAGCCCTCCAGTGAAGGGAGTGGGGGCACCACAGAGAAGGTGTAGAGGGAAGTCCGGTGTGAACTCCCCACTGCTGCCTCTGCATTTGCAGTGGCAACTAGTGGGGAATGGAGAATCATTGC
>NW_015315225.1:0-250 GCF_001447785.1 Gekko japonicus
GTGTAGCTCTTCAAGGTGCATGGACTCCTGGTGAGTGGCTTGTCTCCTCCAGGTTCCCCTTGAGCGGCAGGCACTTGCGATGTGGCCAGACTTCCTGCAGCTCCGGCACGTCACATCCCTTAAGTGGCAGGAGCCTTGTTCGTGGGGGTCTCCGCAGCTGGTGGAGAGCATTGATGTGGCAGTCTCGACGACACGGCTTGGGCACAAACCGGATAAGGCAGATGGGCAAGTGTCTCAGTGGGCTAGATGG
>NW_015315226.1:0-250 GCF_001447785.1 Gekko japonicus
TTCCAATTCCATTTCTAAAGAGAGGTAGGCTTTTAAAAAGGCTTTTAGACACAGATCCATTGCTGGCAACAAGAGATCAATAAACACACTCTTCCCAAGTGCTAAGCGCTCTGGCCAAGTTCAACCAAGCAGATACTGGACTAAGCACTTTTAGTGGCAGTGGATCAAAATCGTGTCAAGTGCAAGGTGGAACGTTTGCCTGCCCTGCTGAATCAAGTCCCATAGCTGAAGATGTATGTGTGTGTGTGTG
>NW_015315227.1:0-250 GCF_001447785.1 Gekko japonicus
GTGCTGGCCGTCTCCAAGCAGCGGCTGGACCAACGCTCGTCAGGGATGCCCTAGGCTGACCCTGCATCGAGCAGGGGGGCTGCACTCGATGGCCTGTGGGGCCCCTTCCGATTCTGCGTGATTCTGTGGTTCTAGGCTCACCCACCTTTGTTTCAGACGCCTTCAGGAGCTTCATGACCTCTCCTTCCCGGGCGTAATCCACGGCGGTGTGCCCCATGTCGTTCCTCTGCAGGGGGTTGGCACCTGAAAA
>NW_015315228.1:0-250 GCF_001447785.1 Gekko japonicus
GCATGTGGAATTAAGAACTATGCAAAAATATTGTCTCAACTTTGCCCTTCCAGTCTCACCCTGTTGTCTGAGTCATCTGCATGATTCATGGCCACATTTAGATTTATGGCTGGTTTCAGTCACAGCCCTAGTGGGAGATGAACATTGTGAATCAGCGTTTTCCTGGCAAGAAAAGGTAAACAGATCTGGAGTCCTATATTTTAGTAAATTACAATCTCTTAAGGTGTCCAGGTGCATACAGTTTTTAAAA
>NW_015315229.1:0-250 GCF_001447785.1 Gekko japonicus
AACAATTGCGGGTCTTTAACTGGTACCAAATACTTGTACTTTTAACGAGTTGCCACATTTACTTGCACACAGTACAATGCAGCAGTTCATCCGCAAGCATGCTGGTATAGACTTGATTCACAGAAAACAAATTTCTTTCAGGACAGGAAATGGCATGACTCCTGCATTCAGTTTGTTGACTTTGTCCATTGGTATTCGTATCTGAGTCTGCTTTAGTTCTGCACATTATCTAATTGTGAGATAGTCCCAT
>NW_015315230.1:0-250 GCF_001447785.1 Gekko japonicus
TTCTACGAAATGACCCCTGAGTGTAACTATTAATCACCTGGCTACCCGAGAAGGTTTCGAATTCTGACTCTAGCACAGGCTTTAGCCCGGTTCGGACATTACATTCATGTTTACTCAGAGCCTGACAACCGCACACATTGAGAGCGCAATGATACTCGCAATGCTCCCAAGGTGTTTGGCTGCCGTGTTTGTCAGAGCAGGGTCAACTACAATGGCCAACTTCCAGGTGGGGCCTGGAGGACCCCCCCCC
>NW_015315231.1:0-250 GCF_001447785.1 Gekko japonicus
CCTCTTCAGGGAGCCCCTCCCACAGATGGAAAAGGCCTGGGCTCCGGTCGATACCAGACGAGCCACCGTATGTGGTGGGACAGCCAACGGATGGGCTGCCTGCTGACTGCAGTTGGTACGCAGGGACATATGAAAGGAGCTGGTACTTCAGATATGCAAGCCACGAAGGGCTTCGAAGGTCATAACCAGCACCATGAATTGAGCCTCGGGAAATGAGACAGTTAAGGGGAGCTGCGGTGGCTCAAGTGGT
>NW_015315232.1:0-250 GCF_001447785.1 Gekko japonicus
AGAGCTCAAGTACCAAGGTGAAAAAATCCCACTCCAAATTTAAGCTCAGCCATCTATTCTGAGTTGACTGTGCCTCTACCGTAATATGAATAGTAAAGAGTACTGGCTTTTGTTACTATCATGTTGTAATTCCTGCCGAGATAAGGCATGAAAAGGTCTTCATGCACTTAGGGTTGCCAATTCACAGTTGGGGAATTCCGAGACATGTTGAGGCTGGAGCCTGGGGTTTGGGGGAGGGGAGGGGAGGGGC
>NW_015315233.1:0-250 GCF_001447785.1 Gekko japonicus
CACGACACCAAACTGGCTCTCCAGGTGTACCTGGAGGCCAATGCTCCTACCTTCCATAAACTACCTATTGGGATACAATTGCTGCTTTAGCACCCCCAAGAACAAAGGGAGGAAGCCCAGAGATTTATGAGGGTGATGAGTTATTGGAGACAACATATTCCCCATTTAGCCCATGTACTCCATCCTATTGATGCAGTAACCAGGAAAAGGGCTTGCTTTGAATGGGGGGAACTGCAGCAAAGAGCTGTGG
>NW_015315234.1:0-250 GCF_001447785.1 Gekko japonicus
GAAAGATGCCCACTGGCTTTCAAAGGGACCTCCTTTCCGAGAGGGTCCCGTGCATTCGTTGACCCGGGTGCGGCGGTGCATCTGGCCACTGCGGTAGTCACAAAGTGTACAACACACACTCGAGAGCACAAAACTAACAGCTGCTCAGGTTACCCGGCCGAGTGTTTCCTTGTCTTGTTAACGCTAAAGCAGTTGGGGAAATGGCACAGAGGCTGAACGAGAATATTTAATTCCGGAGAGAGATCTGGCC
>NW_015315235.1:0-250 GCF_001447785.1 Gekko japonicus
TGAGTCTTTTAATCTGTTCCTTCAGTAGTTAAAAGTGGGCTTCCAAGGAAATACCACTTCTGTTCTGCTTTCCTGTTCCCCTGTGAGTGCTGCCCTCTGCTGCATCCCTGATATTCTCTTCACTTCTGTTTTAGACAGGATGAATGGATTTGGGCCACGGAGGAAGGGGGAATGTGTCCCACATTAAACCTGATGTGGGAAAGTAAGTGGGTAAGGTTCTCAAAGCATCAGGTTGTGTAATCCACAAAAG
>NW_015315236.1:0-250 GCF_001447785.1 Gekko japonicus
GCCAATCAGCTTGGCATGCTCTACAGCCATGTCTACCTCCCAGTCCACTTATGGTGGCCAAAAACCAGGAGAGGACAGTCTGTGTAGCAGAAGAGTTATTTAGAAATAGGATTTTCACAGCTGGTGGGATTTCAGGGTGGGTTTACTGTAGTACTGCCCACCTCCAGGTAGGACCTGTTGCCCCCCCCCTCGGAATTACAACGGATCTCCAGACAACAGAAATGAGTTCCCTGGGAGAAAATGGCTGCTT
>NW_015315237.1:0-250 GCF_001447785.1 Gekko japonicus
CAAAGTAGATTTTTTTCTCTCACAAGACTTCGCCACTTAGAGGGAGCATTGCAAGAGACCACTTGCAGAGGGGGGAGCTCTGATGTGCATGGATTGCTTTCACACAGGGCTTATTCCCTACTGCGCTCCCATTGCCCCTGCCAATGCAGAGACATGCACAGTGTCAGTAGAGACGCTACACATGGGAGAATCTGCACGCTAGCCCCTCACACCCACCATAGTCCTCCCCCCTCACCACCAGAGCACTTTT
>NW_015315238.1:0-250 GCF_001447785.1 Gekko japonicus
TGTCATTGCACTGGGCACATTGCTGCAAACAGGGCGCTTTGGGGGGTGGGGTTCCTCTCACCGGCCAGATCTTGGGGCCCGAAAGCAGGCAACCCCTCCATTGGAGGAATGGCAGTCCTCCCCCTCCCCCTCCACAAGGCCTGGAGAAGACTTGGGGCAGTCTTGTCTTGGGATGGGCACAGAACAGAAAAATGATGGTCTGTGGAGGTATGTGGGATTTGCAGACCCCCAGACCACAAACCTCCATGTT
>NW_015315239.1:0-250 GCF_001447785.1 Gekko japonicus
AAATAAATAATAACAATAATCTCCCAGAATCCCATCTTTCTGAGCTCTAATATAGCTCCTTCTCTGGAAGCTGAAGATGACACCCTTTAACCACTAGTCTTTGACCTCAAACAGGCCCAGGAAGGTCATAAAGGCTAACTAAAATGCATGACATGATCTTGTGTTCGTGCCTTTAGACTAAGGTGATGACTCTACTGGCACAGGTCATTTATGTCAAGGCCAGAAAGACCAGGAAGGAAGGGAGGGAGGG
>NW_015315240.1:0-250 GCF_001447785.1 Gekko japonicus
GCACCTCTGGCCGAACAGTGAGGGCAGCGCTGAAAGCGTCTATGGCTCTGTTGAACTCCCCGCTCAGATGGAAGAGCACTCCGAGGCCCGTCTGTAAGTCGGCGTCTATCATCTCGCCGTTCTGGTGAGCCGCTTCCAGGTACAGTTCCTTCACTTCTTCCAGCAATGAACTAGAAGACAAAATCGCCACAACGGGGGGCGGGGGGTGTAAAGAGAGGGACTATGCTGACCAGTGTTCCCTCTAAGCTGA
>NW_015315241.1:0-250 GCF_001447785.1 Gekko japonicus
CTCCAGACCCCAACTGGAGGTTGGCAACCGTAGGACAGGGGTGAGGTGAGGCGAGGTAACCCTTCCCGTTCCAAATCTGAATGAGCAGCTTGAGCATTTGGCAAAATGTAAATCTTGGCAAAGGCTCCTTTCTCATTTCCATGTAGTAATTCTAACCACACGGGAACATTTTGGCACGCAAGCCTCTATGGGATGGAGCAGTTGCAGAACTGCATCGGGAAATACTTCTTTACACACAGAGTGACTAAAA
>NW_015315242.1:0-250 GCF_001447785.1 Gekko japonicus
TGGAGGAAGCCTTCTTAGATTAGAGGAAAGCCTCAACCTTCCTTGGGCCAAAGGTAAAGGTGGAGTATACACTGCAGCCGCCTTCTCTTCATGTAGTGAATCTTGTCTTCTAACCCTCTCTCATTCCTTTAAGCCCTACCTTTACCCGCTAGTCATAGCTCTTCTAAGAAAGGGTTGATAACCCCAGAATCACCTACAACAGGGATCCCCGACCTTTTTGCTCCTGTGGGCACCTTTGGGATTCTGACAC
>NW_015315243.1:0-250 GCF_001447785.1 Gekko japonicus
AGTTTACAGTTTTCTTCTGCAGTGTACTATGCAATACTGTCTTCCAATAAACCACTTAATTTGTACAAGTAACACTGGAATCTGTGTCTTCTGCCTGTGGACAGTCACGTGACCACTGGGATTATGGAACAGAGGCCTCCTGCTAAAGGGGACTAAATTAACAAAGCTTGAAGGCATTTTGGGATGCAGCAGAAACAGGGAAGAAAGGAAGTCATATCCTGTGGACAGAAATCCTTTCTCTCTGCAGAAA
>NW_015315244.1:0-250 GCF_001447785.1 Gekko japonicus
AAAAAAGTTTCCAGAGGTAATTCTACAGATGGCTAGTCTTGTGGTTAAAATATTGCATCTATAAACTTCATTAAATTTACTCATCTTGTTGCAGGACTTTGGTTTTTATTCTTAAATCTAAAAACTCTGTTAGTATGTCACGCGGGCCTCTGCGAGCTTCTGTAGTGATTGGGCCAATGCAATATGCCCTTACCAGCATTGGGGCTATTTCATCATCAAAAGTCATTGCCGTTGTCAGCCATGTTGTTAA
>NW_015315245.1:0-250 GCF_001447785.1 Gekko japonicus
TCAATATGGCTTACTCCCAGGTGTTTTGGATTGTAGCTTCTTTGATGTCACAGCTTTAGCCAGAACAGGGCCGACAGTTAGAAAATGGCCTTCTAAAAATGAAAAGTGAGCTTCACAGGAAACTGAACTGTATCTCTTATCCTGAAAGGCGGGCCACACCTCTAACACAATTCCTCCCTCAAGCCTAGCGATTCTGCTGCCATTAGTAAGTGATTTCTGTCGGCCCTCGATGGTGATCTGTTTGAATTTT
>NW_015315246.1:0-251 GCF_001447785.1 Gekko japonicus
CTTCTTCTTCTTCTTCTTCTTCCTGCATTACTTTCGACTTCTGTAATTCCATTCTTTTTATCATTGTTCATCTCATATCACATCTTGTATGCTGTTGTTGTTGTTTGCATTTTTGTGATCCTGGTCCCGTTGCATTGTTTGTCGGACATCTCCTGCTGTCAGATTGCTGTAAATCCGCCTTGAGTCTCAGCGGGAAAGGAGGGCTATAAATAAATAAAAGTAGGGAGATTGAAGGTCAAAGAAGACGGGGA
>NW_015315247.1:0-250 GCF_001447785.1 Gekko japonicus
ATATCCTGTGTGTTCAAATACTGACAAAGCTGTAAGGTCCTCAATCCATTTATCTACAGGATCTGTAAATCTGTCATAGAGTCACTAAGTATAACTCAGTATGTGAAACATAAATCTACTTTCTGTAAAAACAAAAGAGTGTTAAACTAGTTTCTGAGAGACTCAGGTGTGAATCCCAACTCAGTCATAGAAGTTCACTGGGTGACTTTAGACCAGTCATTCTCAGCCTAACATTATAGGGGTTTTGTTC
>NW_015315248.1:0-250 GCF_001447785.1 Gekko japonicus
AATAAATAAGTAAATGGATGAATCAACAAAAATAAATACTGAAATCGATGGGCCAACAGTCTGATTCTGTACTGGGGAGTATCCCCTCCGTGTCTTCCTTAAATCTGCTGTAAAAACAGGCACGCCGATACAACCGCTGCAGCGTGTTCTACTGCACAGGAATCTACCGGTCTTGCACAGCGATGAGAAATGACGTGCTTACAAGAAAAGCCAGGACCTAAACGGCAGCTTCGGGACAGGACAGGCACTC
>NW_015315249.1:0-250 GCF_001447785.1 Gekko japonicus
GAACTATTTTGTTGTCCACAAACCATGTAGGTTAGTATGGGATGGTTTGTGGATTGTTTTCTTGTTCGTGCATTTTCAGGCACTATATGCCATTTTTAAAACTCAAGTTCCAGTATTTTTTTGTGGCTATCAGTGGTGGCGTTCAAACGCTAGGAAATGTATTTGATCCAACAGAACTGACCAAAAAAAATAGTAAATTGTCTTTAAGGCATCTGTCAGTGTAATCCTAAACACAGTTACTCCCTCCTAA
>NW_015315250.1:0-250 GCF_001447785.1 Gekko japonicus
GGGCTTGTGTAACATTAAAAAGGCCAAATATGGTTTTAAATGTTTTATCATTTATCAGAAATGAAAGTGTATATTTTAGAAGTCGGCTGTTTGCATCAGGTCAAGAGTCGCTTGTCCCTTGAAATCCTACCCTGCAGAACCACTTCCTGTGATAATTTCATATTGTTGTGCAATTGTTCTTCCTAAAGTACTCTGGTTTCTCCTGCATGCCAGTGATCTTCTTTCCTTTGACATTCTAACAGGTTCTTTG
>NW_015315251.1:0-250 GCF_001447785.1 Gekko japonicus
ACACCTTGACAAATCCTGCTAAGGAGCTCCTGTGGACTAGTAGCAGATATGAACTGATGAAAGATGTACTGTCCAGACTTTGCCTGCAGTAGTTTTGTGTCACACCCTTTTGTCAACAATAACATTAATAATGTTAGAAAAACTTGAAAGGGTTACAAAATGTCTCATGTAGGTATGAAAATGTACCATCACTGATCACCTTGCTGTTTGGTAGAATCACCCAAATCTTAATGATGTTAGCAATTTTTTT
>NW_015315252.1:0-250 GCF_001447785.1 Gekko japonicus
CTCTGAACGTCTCTTGCCTTGAAGGCCCCATGGAGTCACCATAAGCCAGTTGTGAAGACGCCACTTTCCACCATTTCCACCAAGACTGTTGGCAGATGTGTTGTTCTGGAGCAAGTTTTTAAAACAGTGGTCACAAAACATCTTCCCCATTTAGGACTAACCAAGATATTAGAACATAGTGGAGCCAGCTTTGAGTTCCCCAGATCTCCTCATCAAGCTGGTTGTTCAGATGGCGAATATATTAAGAACA
>NW_015315253.1:0-250 GCF_001447785.1 Gekko japonicus
AACACATGCCCTCAAATTCAGCGCAGTGATGCCCCACCCTGGGCAACTGGTAATCCATGGCCATTCTATTTTGAATGGCTGCCTTTTCAGCATCATGTAGATCCGCTCACATGCCTCCCAAGGCCTGGGAGGTTTCATTAATCAGATGGGTAAGTCTGCAGGAAAGGGCGTCCATATTCTCGGAGTTGATGGCAGCCAGGGCTGGGGCCCCGACTAAAGAGGCGGCCAGGGCTGTAGATTCACCGGTGGA
>NW_015315254.1:0-250 GCF_001447785.1 Gekko japonicus
TGTTGGTTGGCAGATTGTAAAGCCCTTTGTGGCTCATGTAACCCATTAATATTTATTCTGTTAGTAGGCCTTTTGCCAACCTTCTTAGTTACCTGGTTTTTCTGGGCTGAAGTTGTTTTTCTTCCCCTTTCTGTTTTGGTTGTACATCATTCCTCCTTTATTTTGTCCTTACAACCACCCTGTAAGATAGGCTAGGCTGAGAGAGAAATTGATTGTGTAGTACGCTTTCACACACACTGAATAACGCACT
>NW_015315255.1:0-250 GCF_001447785.1 Gekko japonicus
AACTCAGCTTAGAGGGGACACTGTTCCAGACCCTAGTTATGCCTTACAGGATGTCCTATCCTGTTGATTGTACTCAGCTGTGTAATCTATCCTGAGTCTTGCGGAGAAAGGAGGGGCTATAAATAACCTAAATAAAATTAATTAACTGGATTAATTATTTATGCCTTTGCCCCTTGGTTTTCCTCACTGTTCCGAGGTAAGGTCAGATATTCGGCATGTGCTTTGCGCCCTCTAGTGGTCGATTTGATAT
>NW_015315256.1:0-250 GCF_001447785.1 Gekko japonicus
CACTTACATTCATAATAACAGATTGTGTATTCAGAAAAATAGGGACTAGGATTGAAGAGTCCCACCCGCAAATCCCCAGTCAGCCATGAAGTCCACTTGGTGAGCTCATGCCACTTACTCAAGATCAGCCACACCTACCTCACATGACTGTTATTGGAAAGATAAAATGGCGAGAGAACCGCACTCTGCCATTAACCAGCTACTCCTTTTCCCCTACGCCTACCTCACAATGTTGTTGTGAGTATATAAT
>NW_015315257.1:0-250 GCF_001447785.1 Gekko japonicus
ACTATTAATCCATTAAGACAGCACTGGTATACAAAACTTTGGAATATGTACATCATGTCTAAAATTACAGAAAACATAAATGAGAAGCATGCTTTTACATCCTCATCGTCTTTTGTAACAATCTGGCTCCCTATTTTACAATACTAAGCTGAACAAAGTGAAATCCCGCAGGTAATGAATACACCGCACCTCTGGTGAATATATTGAATGTACTAAAATGTTACTAAAAATATAGTTGATTAAAAGTTGA
>NW_015315258.1:0-250 GCF_001447785.1 Gekko japonicus
GTGGGCTAAAACTTAGCAGCATGCTGTTTTCCAGAGTAATGTCTCTTTCGATAGATGACGTTGCCATCTTGCTGAAAGTTCTCATTTTCGGGAAACACCTCTGCCTTTTTATTTATTATTAAAATCTTTATGATGACCCACCTTTCCTAAGAAAGTAAGGCCAGAAAACCAAACTGGAGGGGGGGAAAGGCAAACTCAATTTCTTATTCTTCAGCAGCTGTTATTAAAAACATCAGAAGAGCCCTGCTGG
>NW_015315259.1:0-250 GCF_001447785.1 Gekko japonicus
ACACAAGGTCATGGGTGAGAAAGGATCCATGAATTAATTAACTGAGCTGTTGGGAATAGCTGACACTGCTATCTGGGAGAAGGCTCTAAGTCTGTCAGATCAGGCAGGATCAAAATCAGAGGTACACTTTACTGGAGCCTGGCAGGAGGGGAAGATGGGCAGGACAGCCTAGTCATTTCACTTTATGCCATTTCGGAACAATATAGGAACATCCATTCCATAACACATGAAATCATGAGTTATGGTGGAC
>NW_015315260.1:0-250 GCF_001447785.1 Gekko japonicus
CCTTCCAACTCTATGATTCTATGACTAGCAGTGGCCACTTAAGAGTTCAAGCAGTAGCCCTCACAGCTGGTACCTGAGGTCCTTATGAAGATATGCCAAGTTGGGAAGTTTATATCTAATCGTGTGTGCTCAGTGTTTGTGATTTCAGTGGGACTTGCAATAAATAGTAGTGAGTTGGGCAATAGTAGTGAGTAAGGCACTTGGAGAAAAGGCCTTATCGGGGTGGCACCAAAAGTTTGGAACTCCCTCC
>NW_015315261.1:0-250 GCF_001447785.1 Gekko japonicus
ACAGGCAATTGTGTGCAACTGCAGAATCAAATATGCATGTTTCACCTAGCTCATAAACAAGCTGTGGGGTTCTGCTCCAACTGGAGTCTTCGACTTGAATTCAAGGGGAGACCTATGTAGAGTCCATTACACTAGTCTAGTCTTGATGTTAACCATGGTGTGGATCCTGGTGGCCAGATTTGCCAAGTCAAGATATGGGGCCATCTTCTGGGCTAAACTGAGTTAGAAGTAGGATTTTTGCTGCTGCTGC
>NW_015315262.1:0-250 GCF_001447785.1 Gekko japonicus
GCACACCCACCTGGGATAAGCGTAGCAATTTGCTAGTCAGCTAGCTGGAAGGGAGTGACCCAAAGCTTCCTGTTATGTGTTGTTTTCTTTCAAAACGCTTTGGATTTTATGCTCAAGAAACACGAAACACACACCATGGCAACTCTGGGCGTCATGTTGGGGATTGGCAGGAACATGTCAGATTTTTCTCCCATTATATTTATTTATTTATACCTTCGATGTATATACCGCTCTGACCCCGAAGGGTCTC
>NW_015315263.1:0-250 GCF_001447785.1 Gekko japonicus
CTGGTTCTTTGTTAGCGGCGATCTAACAGGTAGTGCTTCCTAGTGGAGGGAGGGTCTTGGAGATCATCTAGCCTAACAGTTAGAGCTGACCCTGGCCAACACTTTGACTTGCAAAGGTCTGAAAAGGAAATCGATACCCGTTTTTCAGGCATTCAGACAAAAGTCTGTGATTATCAGCAATCCTCTGTCCCTAACATCTAGGACACTCTCTCCACTATACTATCTTTTAGAATGCTTCAGGGAGAAAGAG
>NW_015315264.1:0-250 GCF_001447785.1 Gekko japonicus
TGCCTTTCATACAAGGCCGATGCAGGTGAATCTGAGGCTGCCAATGAAACTTTCAGAACAGCTTGTCCCAGTGGAAAAGAGGCCAGCTCCTCAGGACTTAAGCCCTGCCACCCTCTGCATACGATTCTGCTCACCTGCTGGCTGAAAGGGTTATTCAAGAACTGGGAAAGGCCAACCGAAGGCTGGAGAATTGGCCATCAGAAAGGGCTGAAGAGATGGGTGCTTTTCGTAGTTTAGGCATAATGGAGTC
>NW_015315265.1:0-250 GCF_001447785.1 Gekko japonicus
TCAAAGCAAGGGATGAGCAGAGGTGGTTTTCCATTGCCTTATTTATTTACTCGGTTCTTTTATTCCCCGCGTTTCTTCCCGGTGGGGACCCAATCGATTTATGTGGTTCGTCATTTTATCTTCACAACAACGCTGTAAGGATGGATTAGGCTGAGAGAGTGTGACCGGCGAGCTTCCATGACACAAGGCAGGATTCGAACCTGGATCTTCCGAATATTAAACCGACACTCTTAACCACTGCACCACACTG
>NW_015315266.1:0-250 GCF_001447785.1 Gekko japonicus
TCTGGTGGCACAGCCCAGATCATGATAAGTACTTATATCACTATACAGTGGGAGAACCTACATTGACTATGATATTTCATGAAAATCATACCAAAGCAGGTAGGGCTGGTATGAGGGGTCATCAAAGTGGGGCAGCTGCCTAGGTTCACCTCTCCTGATTGGGCCTGCTCCTGCCTGCCTGCTTCCTGCTCATCTGCTGGCATGGCGGAAGGAGAGGTGGTCCCACAAAGCCCTGCCTCATGTGCTACTT
>NW_015315267.1:0-250 GCF_001447785.1 Gekko japonicus
CCTCCCCAGTTAAGGGGTCGTCACAGTACTCTTATAGCCTAATCCCACCCGGCTGTTCAGAAGTATGCTCCACCTCAGTGCAGCATGCTTTCCAGCTGCATGTGAAAGACTTCATCACATAAATTAAGACGGCATTTTCTCCAGTCCTCGTTCTTCCGGGCCAGTGGTTCTCCATCAGTGGCTGGCCTGCCACCAGTGGGACACAGAAATAGTCTAGGTAGGATGCAGGTTTTCACTACCGTTTGCTCTC
>NW_015315268.1:0-250 GCF_001447785.1 Gekko japonicus
AATAAAATGATAGAACACTTTAAATAGTTAAATGCTAACCAGTAATAACATAAATTCACATAAGGAGACCCATAAATTAACATAGGAAGACCTAATATCCTGCTGATATCAGTAACTGCTAGTAGCTGTCACTTTATATATTCCTATTTTCATTTTTGTTGCTGGTACCTACTGCCTCTTTTATTTTGGAATCCCATTCCTAGGTAGGTAGTTGTGTTCAACTGTGCAAGAAGCAGCCATTTTGCATTTT
>NW_015315269.1:0-250 GCF_001447785.1 Gekko japonicus
AAAATGTGTTCTTGAAAAAATGAAGTTTTGAAAAAAGGAATCTTCAAAACGTGCTTTCAGTCTGGAGGAGTGCATCAAACCAGACAGACTTCAGCCTGAGACGCACAGGTTGCTTTCTTTGTCGACTGCAGTGCTTCTGCAGTAAACCAGGCAGACTTCTGCCTGAGACGCACAGGTTGAAAAGAACAAAGAACGATAATCAGCGACTGTTACACTGATTTTGCACCTGAGATTGTGTGTGGATTCTAAT
>NW_015315270.1:0-250 GCF_001447785.1 Gekko japonicus
TGCCCTTCACTAAGGCATATACATAGGTTCAGTGCACATGGAATCCAGAAGTGTGTGCAGAATTGTGCAGAGCTCATTGTGTGCAAGTTCTATCTCCCCCATCTTTTTGTGTGTGTGTGTTCATTTCTAAATAAAGGGAGATGTGAACAGGGTAACAGTCACCTGCAAATAAGACTGACAAACATAGACTTGGCTTAGGAATACCATCCCCTCATGGGTAAGGTTCCCAGGTCCTCCCTGGCCACCAGTG
>NW_015315271.1:0-250 GCF_001447785.1 Gekko japonicus
GTTCTCCCAGATGAGAGTCCATGATCCTAAGTACTACACCAGACTGGCTCTCAAAGTGGCACCAAGCATAGGGTGTTGGACCTTTGTCTGAGGCTGTTCAGCCTCTGGGTTCCCCTCTGTGGGTACGTGCAGACTTTCAGCAAGTGCTCCTGACCCAAAGGGTTAAATACATTTTAAATTTATTTAACTGGTTCAAATTGTAAGGAGTGTATGGCAAGCAGGAACCACTCTAGGAGCACAAGCAATAGGC
>NW_015315272.1:0-250 GCF_001447785.1 Gekko japonicus
TAGTACGTTGGAGTGTTCCAAGAGTGTCATATCTCATATTGCAGGTGGGAAGTTGAGGCTTGAGACAGAAAGTGACTTGCCTAAGGGGAGCCTAATGAGTTCACAGCCCATGAGATTTAAGTCAGGGATTCTCCAATTCATTATGTCATTTCTCAGCCACTATGCTTTGCCACCTCCCCAGATGGCCCTTGACGTCTACAAACAGGCCCATTCTCCCAACATGCTTAGGGTTGTCAGGTGTCCCCCCCCC
>NW_015315273.1:0-250 GCF_001447785.1 Gekko japonicus
TGCTGTAGCTGCTAACAACAGGGGCCTGTGCTGCTTAGGAAATGGATGGTGCCAGGGTCATGGGGACCAGTGGCAGGTCAGAGGGGCAGAGAAGCGATTACCTAGAACCAGGGCTGCCAGCCAACCAGGGGGGGAAAGCCCTGGCCAACTTTGGGCCAATTGCCAGATGTTTGTGTGCCTGTGCCAAAAAAAGCCAGACATTTGGCCTCTGCTCCAGAATTTGTTGAGTAAATTTGGAACATTTTTGAGT
>NW_015315274.1:0-250 GCF_001447785.1 Gekko japonicus
GTGTTGGCCACCTTTAGCCAGTGCAAATGATCCCAACGTGGCTTGTCTGACGAAATTGGTGATGTCCGGGAACAGCTGCATTCTGCGGAAACTGCCCAGCAGCTCGGAATCCTCAGCCGCTCCAGAGCGTTGTGTGCCCGATGGCTCCTTTTGAGACGTCCCTCGCTCCAGACAGGAAGGGTGAAGACAAGCTCCTCCTCTCTGACCTCCAGCAGACAGCCTCTGTCCAGGAAGTGGCCACGAAGATCCT
>NW_015315275.1:0-250 GCF_001447785.1 Gekko japonicus
TTACCACCCTGCTCCCCCTTCCCCCTCCCCTTCTCTATCTTAGGGTCACGTAGGCTTTCTCTCAAGATTTGAGATTAAAGTTAATTAAAGTTACTTAGCTTCGTTTCTGTTATCGGAAATGTTGTTTGACTCCTTTGGCTTAAACTCCAACTCCTCTCCTCGGTCCGGTACGCTTTCCTTGCCCGGCAAGCAAAAGGTCCTTGTTGGGTTTTCACTCTTCCTGCTTCAAGGCACAAACCACAGAGCTCCA
>NW_015315276.1:0-250 GCF_001447785.1 Gekko japonicus
TTATTGGTATTTTAATACCCAGATATGTCCAGTCTGTCGTAACCCACGTATATGAAAACGTTTTCAAAATATGAGACTTTGTCGCGCCGTGTATATTAATTGGATAAAATAACATTTTTGTCTGGTTTACGCTTAAACCAGATATGTTTGCAAATTCGGCTAATATTGATTCTATCCTAGGGAGGGTAGTAAGGGGGTTTGATATATATAAAACAAGGTCATCCGCAAAAAGGCTAATTTTATATATTGA
>NW_015315277.1:0-250 GCF_001447785.1 Gekko japonicus
ATTTGGTCAGTAATTTTTATATCCCAAATCTAGTTATCTTTTTTTGCATTCATTTAGGTTTGTATTAAGAAAGTTAATCTTGGATTTATCTGCATTCAATTTATACCTGGAAACATTCTCATATTATATAATAAGATTTTTTAGTATTTTACTGGATTGGTCAATGTCTGTTAAAAAGATGACAATACTGTCTACATAAAGACCAATTTTATATTGAATTATTCCTATTTTAATGCCATGGATATTTGGG
>NW_015315278.1:0-250 GCF_001447785.1 Gekko japonicus
CCCCCGGTGTGTGCCCTACGCTCCTCCCTCGTCCCTTTCCTGGGCGGTGAGAGGAGCGGAGGAAGAATCGCAACTTGCCCTTTGAGCCTGGCGGCCGAGAAGCTGCCAGAGGGAGCGACCTGCCCCCTTTGCCGGGCCTTCTTCACCCAGCCGGTGACCCTGGATTGCCGCCACCCTTTCTGCCGCGCTTGCATTGGCCGGAGCCGAGGGGCGAATACCCCCTCCGACACCGCCTGCCGCTGCCCCCAGG
>NW_015315279.1:0-250 GCF_001447785.1 Gekko japonicus
CACAAAGGTAGCCATGCTACAATGGATGTATTACAGTGGATGATGTGTTACAGAGGTGTCCCTTGGGAATTTCACATGTAATTTGGAATATGGTACTGTGATTTGCTCTTAAAAAGCCAAAAACGTTCACAGCACTGACTACATTTTTAATCCCTGCCTATTAAAAAAAAAATCAACAGATTAGACATATATTACAATCATTTTAAAAAACCTCATGAAATATTATAAGCACACAGAGCTCTGCAGTCAT
>NW_015315280.1:0-250 GCF_001447785.1 Gekko japonicus
TCTGAGCACTAAGGGGAAATACATGGTGGGGGTTGAGATCTTCTCCATTTTAGCCTCCAGCTTTTGTTTATTGGGCTGCATTTTTTTACCCAAATGCTACATCATTATTCTAAGGCCTGAGATAAACAGGAGAGAGCAGTTGACACAAAGCAAAAATAAAAAAATAAAAAACTTCGCTCGGTCCTGATGAAGCATACACAAAATGTATAGGGGTCTCAGAGTTAATTAAATTTATTCTCCCACTGAACCA
>NW_015315281.1:0-250 GCF_001447785.1 Gekko japonicus
AACTCCAATATATAATGAAAGTAAGCATACGCACATATAACTGCATTTGCACATATCGCTCCTTTGTGTATCCAATGTGCCAAAAATTAAGACTGTAAACTTCTCAAGACAGTGACCTACCTTTTTTTGCTGCTGTCATTCTGTAAAGTGCCTTGCACATAGATAGCATATAGGCAGGCTCATATACATAATAGAACCCTGGCCTAAATAGCCCCGGCTAGCCTGATCCTAAAAGAAATCAACCCTGACT
>NW_015315282.1:0-250 GCF_001447785.1 Gekko japonicus
ACCTCGTCGACGGCGCGCCGGGGCAGGTGCAGCATGCCGAGCAGGAGCTTGAGCTTGACGGCCGAGGAGAGGCCGTGGAAGCAGAGGCGGATGTTGTCGATGACGGCGGCGGTGAGGAGCGAGGCGATGCTCGGCGGCGCCCACAGCTCGTCGGTGGAGCCCAGCTTGTTGTGCAGCCACAGGCCCGTGTCGCTCTCGCGCATCGACGCCATCTTGGAGCGCGGCGGGAAAAAAGGGGCACCGTCGGCGG
>NW_015315283.1:0-250 GCF_001447785.1 Gekko japonicus
TTGGGCTATGCCATGCCACCTTCCCTCCTCAGGTAGATTACAGAAAATAAAAAACCATGTGATCGGGCAGCCTACAGAAGGCATTCAGTGAAAAATGGAGTACTTCTATTGGGTTTCCTGGTCCTGAGCTGCATCTGTATCTTGAAACTCCCATTGCTGCTAGAGCAGCAGCAGGCGAGATGAAAATATCTCTTTGGCTTGTTGGAACGGGGAAAATATCAGTCGGCTGCTAAATATTTCTCATGGTTGG
>NW_015315284.1:0-250 GCF_001447785.1 Gekko japonicus
TCAATGAGGCTTACTCCGAGGAAATGTTGCGCTGTTAATTTAAGGATGCATTTTTAACCACCATAGTTAGGGGGAGCCATCTGGATTTTCTATCACAGGCACCAAATATATTGCACTGTCTCTGTTGATTGTCTGAATGTTCCACTGATGACTAGCTGGGCATAAACAGTGCTATTGCAGTCACAGACACAGGGCCAGCCTAAGACTCTTTTTGTACCTAAGGGAAGGCAGAAAATCCCAGGGGATCCTG
>NW_015315285.1:0-250 GCF_001447785.1 Gekko japonicus
AAAAGACAACATATAATAGCTAATCAGTGTCATAGCTGGAGGCACTTCCAAGAGGGTGGGAACATTTCTCTTAGCTGAGGGAGATTTGGGCTGTGTTTCGGCTCACTTATTTTTTATAGGTATTTAATCTTGGGCCCTGAACTGGATGACCCGGGCTAGCCCAATCCTATTCAGTCTCAGAAACAAAGGATTGCCTTTGGTTAGTTTTTGGGTGGGAGCAGGGTTCCCTCTAAGCTGACTGAGTGTGAGC
>NW_015315286.1:0-250 GCF_001447785.1 Gekko japonicus
GCTATAAAAACCTCTTTTTAGCAATATTTCCCTCCACTAAAGTAAATTTTGATTATACAGATTATAGGATTTTGTGTGCTTGACAGAAACTACAGCTGAAGCACCCTGTAAACCCTTTCTGATAGGCTTTTGCAAACTTTTGCGTCACACTATGGCCATCCAGGTCAGAAGGTCACACAGGCTTTTAATATATAACAAAGAGACATAAAGTCAGATCCACCTTGTTCAGCTTTAGGTCTTCCTGGAAGGT
>NW_015315287.1:0-250 GCF_001447785.1 Gekko japonicus
GGGTTGTAGGATTTGTCCCAGTATTTGTCTGAGACCAAATTTAGGTCTCCTCCGATTAGAATGTGTCCTTCTTGAAAGGAATCTAGAAGCGCCAATGTCTCATTTAAAAAAGTTTCTTGATTGACATTGGGGGCGTAAATTGATGCCAAGGTTACTAAGACATTGTTTACTAGGCCTTTTAGAAAGATATAACGGCCTCCAGGGTCAACTTTTTGTGCTAAGTATTGGAATTGTACGTTTTTCGAAATCA
>NW_015315288.1:0-250 GCF_001447785.1 Gekko japonicus
TGCAGAGAAGAGGCATCTCATTGTCCATTTTACTGGGTGGACTTGGGTTAGATGTTCATGTTTATGTTTCCATAACGCCCCCTAAAAAGGGCTAAATGCCCCTAACCCAATAGGGCTCACAATCTTCTCTCATCATTTTGGAGTGCCATATTAGATCATCCATGGACATAAGTATTTTGTTAATACGTTCTTTTTACATCCTATTATAGCTATGAATGTAAGACATAGTAGTGATTACAACTTTCTCATG
>NW_015315289.1:0-250 GCF_001447785.1 Gekko japonicus
TCACAAACATATCAAAACTGACATGTTTGCTACTCTGGAGGGCTCTTTTTAAATATCTTACAATGAACTTGTTACTCTGCTGCTTGCATTTTAGCGTCATTCCTTCAATTCACAAACACATGTTCTTTGGCTTTTTCTTCCCTACCATACTATTCTCCTTAATGCAGTGATTCTCGAATGCAAGAGTGGGTTATGATCCTCCAGGGGGGGAGTGGGGCCAGGAAGGAGGAGGATGAAGAGGAGGAGGAGG
>NW_015315290.1:0-250 GCF_001447785.1 Gekko japonicus
ATATTCGGCCACCGACTTGTTGGTTGCCTGACTTCTTTTATAAAACGCGTGCCAGCATGCAATTTCTGAAGGCTGAGGTGAAAAGTGAGCTTTCAGCTTCTCCGTCAGGTCCTGGAACTGCACCGTCTTGATGTCCGCTGGGGCGACCAGCAACCGGGCAATATCGAATATGCTGTTTCCACATAAGCTCAGGAGGGTTGTCCGCTTCTTAGCTTCAGTCACGATGTCGTTCGCCTCGAGGTGGAACTCG
>NW_015315291.1:0-250 GCF_001447785.1 Gekko japonicus
CCTGGCCAGTTATTCACACATGTGACCTGCCTGGACATCACTTGGGGACAACAGAGGTCTCCTCCATTCAGGGTGTATAGTTGAGGATCTTCATGAGAGGAAGGAAAGGGCAAGGAGCCAGAACTAAAAGCAAAGGAAGTTTCCTGGAGCCTGGTGGCACCTTATAAAAAACCCACTTCTTCACAATGCATGAAGCTGACGGATTTCCATTCCATGTAGTGCCTTCCATGATCAAAACAAAATATGACTC
>NW_015315292.1:0-250 GCF_001447785.1 Gekko japonicus
AATGGGCCTGAGCTGAAGCCTAAAGAAGGAGCTGGAGTGCTCCCTCTTGTCCTTGCTGGACTTGCCTGTGTACTAAGGCACAAGTTCCAGGCCATCTGACTCCAGTGTTGTTGAGAATGAACAGCCGGCACATGGATCTCAAGACAGTATCACCTTGCAATGCTTCTATCCTGTGCTTCACGCACTCTCTAAGTCCCCAAACAAGCATCAAACATAACAACAATGTACTGAATCTGGTTATGTGGCCTGT
>NW_015315293.1:0-250 GCF_001447785.1 Gekko japonicus
AGGAGGAGGAGGAGGAGGAGGAGGCAGGCCCCTGAGAGGTGCCCGGGTGTGCCAGGCCGCTTACAGTGGCAAAAGTAGGGGCACCTGTTGGGGGAGCCTCTTTGCCACTCTGTTTCTAGATTGGAGGGGGGAGGCTTTCGCAGGGGCGATGGGAACACTTCCTGTGAAAATAGATCCAGTATTGTTCTGTGAATAGCTAGAATACATTATTTCTACGGTTTGAGCTGTGAGAGTACATATTTAGCAGTAA
>NW_015315294.1:0-250 GCF_001447785.1 Gekko japonicus
ATTACACTATTTTCAATTGTTACAATTTGGCACTCCCACTGCCTTGCAGGATTGTTCATTATGTGCAGTCCTCAAATATGCACAGTTGTCATTTTCTGTTCAGCTTCAGACATCAATCTGCTGCAAGGTTTGACTTATGAAACACATAAAACAGGCCCAATCTATTATCAAAGTGATAACCTTTTCCTCTTGTTTTCCTTAACTGTTTCTAAAACTAATTTGTTATCTTTGAATTTGCTGCAAAGAATAT
>NW_015315295.1:0-250 GCF_001447785.1 Gekko japonicus
AGGTTCGCCACCACTGGCTTAGAGAGAGCGTTGGTTACCGGTAAAACCGTGTGGGCTGGGGCTGAATTGAATGGGACTCGCTTACAGATAAACATGCGTAGACATGCGCTGTGGTGACTCGCTTAAGTTGGAGGGGCTTTGTTTTGAGTAGACATGCACAGGGTCCTGCAGCATGGTGGT
This sequence comes from Gekko japonicus, assembly GCF_001447785.1. Classification (NCBI taxonomy): domain Eukaryota; kingdom Metazoa; phylum Chordata; class Lepidosauria; order Squamata; family Gekkonidae; genus Gekko; species Gekko japonicus. Next base: position 181 of record NW_015315295.1, read on the forward strand.
TGTATCTCGGGAACAAGTCCAGGTTTTGGCAAGTCGTGCTCGCGTGGCACCAGTGTTCCCTCTAAGCTGA
>NW_015315296.1:0-250 GCF_001447785.1 Gekko japonicus
GACTGCTGGTCAGGGCCAGCTATTGGGAGTATATGAGTATTACAGCAATTATACTGCCTACCAATCAGCTCCTCCTGAGTCCAATTCAAGGTGTTGGTTAAAGTCCTACATAGCTTGTGACCAGGATATCTGAAGGACTGTCGTCTTCATTTTGTTTCTGCCCAAGAAGTGAGATCACAGGGAGAGGCCTTCCGGACTGTGACATCAACCAAAGAAACTTGTTTGACGGGTATGTGAGAGAGGGCCTTTT
>NW_015315297.1:0-250 GCF_001447785.1 Gekko japonicus
CATGAACACCCAAAGAGCAGCAAAAATGCAGGGGCTCATTTGTTGAAGCTCCTCAAAAGCTTTGGCAAGTGGTCTGGCATGGGAGCAAGAGTATTAGGGGCAATCTGAAGGCAGGAGATGCATCCACATCATTACTGTCAGAAGAGTTTCAAAGGCCCTCAGGATAATTTTTGTTCCAAGGACCAGCTTTGATCTCCAGTATCCCACCATCTCCTCCTAATTTGGCTGCAAAATACATGGATGCATTTAC
>NW_015315298.1:0-250 GCF_001447785.1 Gekko japonicus
CTAACCACTGCACCAAACTGGCTCTGCACGGATGCCTACAGAACTGTCCCTGCTAAAGTACACGAGTTTTTAAATTAGGAAGTCAGAATCTGTGATTCTTTCCATTTTAAACTTTCTGGCTATTGTTGGTATTTTTTTTTTATTACCTAAAATTTTTTTTTTTTCTCCCAGGGAACTGTACTAGAACTCTGGTATGTTCTCACAGAACAACAAGTTATATAAAACAGCTGATACACACACACATGCACAC
>NW_015315299.1:0-250 GCF_001447785.1 Gekko japonicus
TATGGAACCTCCAGAGCTAAGATAGAGGGAAGGGCAGGAATGATGCAGGAACATATGATGCAGAAGCTTTTTAAGGGATCCTTGTACCGCACAGTGCATATTATCATCTGCAACAATCAACAGTAGTGGCATGGACCCTCACATCACCAGCCAGGAATGTGCTCATCTGTATTACATAGACGAGGCCAAAGCTACCACAGCAGGAGAAAACAGATGGCATATTTTAAATGTTCCATTATATGAGCCCACA
>NW_015315300.1:0-250 GCF_001447785.1 Gekko japonicus
ATTGTAAGCTGCTTTGAGACTCCTTAGAGAGAAGCGGGATATAAAAGCCAACTTTTCTTCTTTGAAAGGGAGTAAATGTGGATGATGCTGGGCCTAACCTAGTACACTGGGTTGCCATGAGCATAAATGTCAAGTGAGAATGAACCATGTGCCCTGCTCTGAACCCCTTGAAGAACGGCAGGATAAAAACGTACTTCCCCCCACACACACACTGTCAAGTGGCAGCTGACTTACAGCAACCCCATGGGGT
>NW_015315301.1:0-250 GCF_001447785.1 Gekko japonicus
GAGAAAATCCAGAGTGGCAGGCAAATGTGCAAAGGACCATGGTCTGTGGAAGGATGTCTCATCCAGAAATTCTGTGCTGCATTCCTGTCCTCAGTCACCCACCTTAGAAAGATACAATAGAATGGTTTGGTCTCTTCATCCTTCAAGATGGAAGAGTGCATTGATTGTCCCCATCAACAACAGGCCCAGCCTATTATTACTAATCTTTACCAACTAAAATAGATATGGGCTAAGTTTATGGTATGGTATG
>NW_015315302.1:0-250 GCF_001447785.1 Gekko japonicus
AAACTTTCAACCTCGAGATTCAGCACAAGTCTGTGGCCTCGTTTTGGAGAAGCGTAGGAACACCTGAGTATCTTGAACTATTCTTGGGGTTATTTCTTTTCCTAAGTTACAATAGTGACGTAAACTAATCTGTTTTGTGTTCATTCTACCAAACCTTTAGAGGGGGTAGTAAATTTATAATTTATGCTTTGAACTGATTCTCCATCTGATTTGATTGTAATATAACTTAAAGGCACAGATAATCCACTCC
>NW_015315303.1:0-250 GCF_001447785.1 Gekko japonicus
TCAAGGAAGGGATTGTGCTTTCTCATGGAAGAGCAACCCCACGGCCTGGGAAAAGCTTGGAAAACTAACCGTGCTCCTGGGTAACCAGATGCTGGCTGTAATCAGTAAAACCCCAGTTTCTCCCACCAACCCCAGTTGACGGAAGAAATTATGGGCACTTAGTTTGTTAATAGGAAGGGGTGACGAGAAAAAAGAAAGTAGCGGAGCCTCCAGCCAACTAACCTCGACGTCCGAGCGGGAGTGACAGCCA
>NW_015315304.1:0-250 GCF_001447785.1 Gekko japonicus
TAACTACACAGGGCTATTCTGAATATTAAGACCAGATAGATATGTCTAGCTGTTTTGGAGATAAATATTGAAAGCTATATGAGTTGTTGGATTCTGAAAAGAGAAAATATATATGGGGGCAAATTTTGTTTATTAATCTGAATTTATGGATTGACTGGTTGATGATAAATTTAAGAACTATTGTGTGGTAAGAAAGACGTCATTATAACATTAGAATGAGGGCCACACATGAATTATTGGCCGGTGGTAG
>NW_015315305.1:0-250 GCF_001447785.1 Gekko japonicus
ATTTTCTGATTGACGGTTTCTGGTGCACCCCGTAAGACAATGGCTCCTATTCAACATTCCTTTGGAAATGTCAGGGAGAGGTCAGCAAATGCATCTGCAATTACTTGGAGCTGTCCCTGACACTGCAGTGAATGGAGAAGCTGATTCTTCCTAGAGAACCCACAATGGTGCCATACTCTTCATTTTGGAGGGCATGGAGTAGTATGTATGTCTAAAGTGTAACAAATAACAGCTCTGCAGGTCTGCATTT
>NW_015315306.1:0-250 GCF_001447785.1 Gekko japonicus
CCTGGCTGTGAATGATGACAGCGGAGACACGTTTCTGCAAACCATAGTTCCAATACTGACCGAGAACAGCATTTGTGTTGCATTCACATTCAGATTACCCAAACCATCTTACATGGAAGAATTCACAGATTTTTTTTTACTGCAGTGGGGAAAATACCCGCTTCTCTTGAACAGAAAAGCCAACGTTTGTTATGTCTATGGACAAACATCAGCCATGATAATGTTACATGCAATTCTGTTTCAGGCACCC
>NW_015315307.1:0-250 GCF_001447785.1 Gekko japonicus
TCTGCATATGTTCTGCTAGGGATACTTTCGTGGGGGTTTTGTGTTGTTGTTTGGGGTTTTTTTTTGGCTACGTCTGAATTCTTCCAGGGGGAATTCAAAGACCCATCTCTGCCACGGACTCGCTTGTGTAGCCTTGGGCAAGTCCCTCGGCCTCTGTTCCTTATCGGTGGCCAGAGGGCGAGACTGACTTGTCGCCCCTTGCAGAGTCCTCCAAACACCACAGAATCGTAGAATCACAGAGTTGGAGGGG
>NW_015315308.1:0-250 GCF_001447785.1 Gekko japonicus
CCCTGTGGGATCTTATGCAATGCCGCAGGACCTGTAAGGTGGAGTTGTTCCGCCAGGCATTTGGCTGGGGACAGCGATGGTTTACACTGTGGCCGCCCCCCCTCCTGGATCCCGATCCCTTGTGGGGTTTACTTCCCTGTGCTTCCGAAGCACCCACAGACCAGATAAGGGAGGGAACTGCAGAAACCTTTTCGCCACTTGCTTGTAATTACTGTATAATCTGCTGGATATGGTTTTATGGTTTTAAAAT
>NW_015315309.1:0-250 GCF_001447785.1 Gekko japonicus
AAAGAGAGAGAGAGAGAGCTGGGAATTCAAAGAATCTAAGGGATAGATCATCATAACATTATGCTTATATGCCAACTGCCAGTTTTTAAAACCCTCTCCAGCTGCGTGGCAGAGGGATGGGGTGTCAACCATAGGGGAATGTCAGCCAGTAAAGTGCTGGGACAACTGCCATGTGAACACTACATGGTCACTAAGAAACATGACTGCGTGGCCTCTAGGACTATTGTTGCCAGAGGCACTGCCTTTTACT
>NW_015315310.1:0-250 GCF_001447785.1 Gekko japonicus
CTTAGCCTGAAAAGTTTAATAGAAATTCTGAAATAAAGTTTATAAATCTTCTACTTCCTCTAAGTAAATACTCGCTGGGGACAAAGGAGATAAAACAAAACTATGCTCTGTTAATTAAATTAATTGATTGGATTCTAAGAATAAGGAATTATTCCTAGCAAGGGAGCATATGTGGACTGAAGAAAAAAATTCCAGTTCCATGGCAGAAACAGCCAGAGTGTTGCTATGGTTACCTCAAAGTTAGACTACT
>NW_015315311.1:0-250 GCF_001447785.1 Gekko japonicus
GTTTGGCAAGGGTACCGCACATCACCCCATTCATGTAAATCTGTTGGATAAACGGCACCTTCCGAAATGGAAGGCACACCAGATGGGTCCCAAATAGACCCCAGCAATTCTATTGGAAGGCAAAGAAGGGAGCGGTGTTTGCATTTGGAAAAGGTGGAATTGACAGTTTCTCCCTCACCCAAAGCTCTGTGCTTTTAATAGCAGTGTGACAAATTCAACAGATGCTGTTTTCCCAGCATGATTTAAGAAT
>NW_015315312.1:0-250 GCF_001447785.1 Gekko japonicus
GCCTTGTTCCAGGATGGGCAAGTTGGGCTCTCTGGGTGGCACCTTATCAGTTTTGGCAACCAAATTAAACTACAAATGTTGTTCGCTCATACCTTTGAGCCTTCTGTTCTGCCTTGTTACAGTCGGCAATGGGGCCTCCATTCCTTGGGGACACTGTCCCCACCACAAGTGCATGGTATAAAGATTAAAAATTCATGATCAGTCCATGGCAGATGGGACTATCTAAGGACATAGTTGCAAAAGGTTTTGT
>NW_015315313.1:0-250 GCF_001447785.1 Gekko japonicus
TCACATTTCAACGCTGGATCCACTTTTCTACTAATTTTTGTTTATATCCTGCCTCAAAACTCACCCTTTCCCATAAAGCCTTTGACCACCCCCTTTCCTATCGAAACTTAGCCTAAGCATCATGTAACTGTAATTAATGGATATTCTGTATTTATTTCCTTTCCTTCCTTCATTATCCCTCATATGTCAGATGTTTAGACTGTATGCTCCACAGGGCAGGTACCTGTCTAATTTCTTTATTGGCATGATT
>NW_015315314.1:0-250 GCF_001447785.1 Gekko japonicus
ACTACTTACATTTTACAGCTCAGCAGTGCAACTAGGATCCAAAGCAGGAAGGTCCTGGTTCAAATCCTGACTCTGTCATGAACTATTTCAAGCAAGCTGCCCTCTGCCACCCTCCTCACAATGGTATCTGGATAGGAAATACCAACCTACCTCACAAGGTTGTTGTAACAGGACACATTGTCTACAAAACACTGCGTGGTATTACTGTTGTGCTTTGTAATCGTGGTATTGAATGAAAATTTGCAGAAGG
>NW_015315315.1:0-250 GCF_001447785.1 Gekko japonicus
AGATCTCATCCCTCCAAGAAACAGCCAGATGGACGCTTAATGTATAGCTTTGCCCAAGTACAGTACACCAGCTGCTGAGCTTAAAGATATTCTATGACTGTGATCCAGGGAACTTCACCACTGGATATGTTTCCCCCTACATTCTCTCATGGAGTCTTTCCCTCTCTCCCTGAGTCTGTACAAAATACCTTGAAACTCTGGTGAGCTGGAAAAGCAAAGAGAGATTTTTTATTTTATTTATTTATTTATT
>NW_015315316.1:0-250 GCF_001447785.1 Gekko japonicus
TTAAATTTTTCAATCCAATTTAAGTTCATTTTGCTCCAATTACTCATCGTGTTACTAATCTCTGTATACATCTGTTGATGATTAATTTTTAACATCTCAGTTTGCACCAGAGGAATATGTATACCCAGATAATCTAAGGCTTTAGGTACCCAGTGAAATTTGTAGCATTTTTTGATCTCCTCCACTTCTGTTTTAAACAGATGTGCTGCCAGGATTTGTGATTTGCTATCATTAATTCTCAACCCTGAGA
>NW_015315317.1:0-250 GCF_001447785.1 Gekko japonicus
GCTAGCTCACACTAACTCAGCTCAGAGGTGTGATAGAAGTTTATAAAATTAGGTACCGGGTAGAGAGAGTGAGCAGTGAGAACTTTCTCTCTCTCTCCTTAGAACTCAAAGGCTTCCAATGAAGTTAATGGGCAGCAGATCAGGACAAACCGGAGGAAATAGTTCTTTACTAAATGAATGATGAGGAATTCACTGCCAGGGGATGGTAGAGATGACCACAAGCATAGGCAGCTTTAAAAGGGGATTAGAC
>NW_015315318.1:0-249 GCF_001447785.1 Gekko japonicus
AAAAGGCCTCATGTTGTTAACTCTGACACAGCCAATGGAGTTTTATACTTACCTTGGCTTTCCCTGGCATCTTCCATTACCTTGCAGCCCCTGCACTTTGCCTGTGTTGGCTCAGCACGAGTCTCCAGCAAGCTCTTCTCCTTTGAGATATTTCACGCAAGCATTGCGAAAGAACCAAAGCTGACGGTTGTGGAAGTCAGAGCTCACTGATTCTGCTCCGTTCATTCCATTCTGAGTTTTGTGGTGTGG
>NW_015315319.1:0-249 GCF_001447785.1 Gekko japonicus
TTTCAAGAGAAGCTTAGCATGTTTTATGGAATGCTGTTCTGCAAGAAATACAAGTCAAGTACCAATCTGTATACAAAACTAGTAGTGTGGTGTCTATCTGTATACTGCCCCACCAACAATAAAAAGCTCACAACACAAGGTGGTGTAATGGTTAACATCAGACTAGCATCTGGCAGGTCTGGCTTGAAATCCATACTATCCCATGAAGCTTTCTGGGGAAGGACTGTGACTCAGTGGAAGAGCCTCTGC
>NW_015315320.1:0-249 GCF_001447785.1 Gekko japonicus
CCCTGCCACAAATTTGTTCATCTTTAAGGTGCTACCACCGGACTCTTACACTTTTACTACTGCGTGAAGGGATTGTGTGACGACTCAGATCCCTGGGATGCTGTTACCTGCAATGACCGCTAGATGGCGAGCAAACTATGTGCAAAAGAGCTGAAGCCCATGTTGTTATAATATCCTGGGTTCATAAGGTGTCCCCTCTACTTCTTACCAGTTAACAACACCCTGTGCTGGGAACAGAAAAGCAGGTGT
>NW_015315321.1:0-249 GCF_001447785.1 Gekko japonicus
AACATGGGCTGGCATACTTTAAGTAGCCTTTATACAAGAACATCTATTATGCTGCATACACAGTTTTAGGAATAGTTTTCTACACAATCCAAGAACTTTTGGAAGTTTGAATTAGGGGTAGTAATGGATATCATTTGTTTCATCTGTTACTAGTTTCATTTTTAGTCTAAAGTCTTACATTAAGGAACAAAAACCTCTCCCCCCCCCACCCGAGAGCCAGTGTGCTGTAGCTGTTAAGAGTGTCAGACT
>NW_015315322.1:0-250 GCF_001447785.1 Gekko japonicus
GTCTCTTGCCTTGAAAACCCTACAGGCTCTCCACAATTCAGCGGCGACTTGACAGCCCTTTCCACCCCCAATGAAGATATGCGCCTCTCTTCCCAGTCTGAAGCTTTCGAGTGCCTCATTCCGAATAACACATCGACTCATTCAAAGCAGAGCGAAACGAAGGATGTGGCGAGTCTCAAAATGCGCCAATGTGAGTCATTCCGATTTCTTTTTGTGTACTGCTAAGAACGTAATCCAACTGGAGAGATAT
>NW_015315323.1:0-249 GCF_001447785.1 Gekko japonicus
CACCCTTTGGAGTACACTTGTAGATAGACTCTAGTTCCTGGACCCCAGTTGGTGAAGCACTGGTATGTGAAGCATTGGTACAAGCCTGCATTCAGGCTTCACATGTAACTATGGGTAAGGTAGAACATACAGAAATACAACTTGCTTGTGAGGCTTGTGTACCTCACTCTTCCCTGCTCCCTTCTGCCAATACTAACTCTGATTACTCATGATATATAAATGCAAGTTAACCATGGAATTCCCCCCCCC
>NW_015315324.1:0-249 GCF_001447785.1 Gekko japonicus
AGCACTTTCCTAGGGGCACCTTCTTTGGGAGGGCCGTGACTCCGTATATCCAATCCTCACAAAACTTGGAGAGTGGGTAGAGGAGACTCAGCCGGAGATCTCCTGCGACCTTGGTGTCTCTAGTGCATCAGGGGGCTGTTCTACTGCATCAAGAACCTCATCAGCCAAACTGGTTCATGTGGCATCGAAAAGTTCACGATGGTTCGTGCTTCATGAATCAGGCATGCCACGAACCACGAACCAAACCAC
>NW_015315325.1:0-249 GCF_001447785.1 Gekko japonicus
CTACGAAATGACCCCTGCTCACAGCAATCTTTTTAATACCCTTATGCATTTCTGCCAATTCATTCCCAAGTCTGTCAGACTCTTAACCAGGACTTTGTCTAGAGTTCCATTATAAATGGCCTTATCTGCAAATATTGATAGTTGGACTGTCTTAAGATATATATCTGCAAATATTATTCATTGGTTTAGGATACTTCTATGCCGCCTCTTCAGAGTCTTGGGCTGAATTCAGACTGGCAGTTTGGCCCG
>NW_015315326.1:0-249 GCF_001447785.1 Gekko japonicus
GTGGACAATAACCAGCCAAATGTAAGCATCTTAAAGGCCCACTGAGTTCATGGTTTATCTTTGTCCCAGTGACATCAACAGTACCTGAAATGACTAAACTCATTTTTAAACTCCAAATGCAGATAGTATTTTGTTACTCAGAATGGATCTAGAAGACAAACAATACTGGAGCTGTCAAGTACGTTTCTTTCTGCCGCACCAGACCCAAACGGTATACAGCCACTGTGTGCAGTGGTTACTCCGGTAGTG
>NW_015315327.1:0-249 GCF_001447785.1 Gekko japonicus
CGAGACATTTGACAGCCTGGAGTTAATTTGAATAGCAAAATTAAAAGGATGCCCAGAAGGGATACAAAAAGAGTACTACTGAAAAATATCAAAAATACTTAAAAAGAGCTCTTGAGGATGAAGCAGTAAATGTCTGTAGTGAACTTAGGCATGTGCTCACTATATCAAAAGATAGCTGCATTAGGGGTACAACTGGCCTGCAATGTGAGCATCAGGGCAATGAGGATTTAATGAGGGTTACAGAAGAAC
>NW_015315328.1:0-249 GCF_001447785.1 Gekko japonicus
CAAACTGGCAGTGCCCAACTGAACCTGTGTAGGACATCCCTCTCAGTTCAGCGTGTCCTGCTGTTTATCGTCCTACCGAGACCTCACCATTGACCAGTCTGGCTTGGCATACCCTTCCTCTTTCTCCTCTAGGCTTAAGGGTGCCAACTCCAGGTTGAAAATTCCTGGCGCTCCACTCCCGCTAAGTCTCCATCGATCCCCGTTGTGGCTTTCTCGAAGCCAAGTGGAAGGAATGTGCTTGGAGAGACC
>NW_015315329.1:0-249 GCF_001447785.1 Gekko japonicus
ACTTCTAAACTTTGAGAAGTTTGAAAAATGGTCAAAAGGGGCATCCCTCCATGCTGTACAATCAGTTGTTAGCTTTTAAAATTTTTCACATAATCTATGTAAACAATTGGGTTATAGTGTGGAGGATGATGTATAGAAATACTTTTTAACGAAAGGATCTGCATTTACAGTGAGTTTCCAGTGAGTTTATTAAAACATAACACCAATAGGATGTCAATCCAATGGCATCTGTCACCACTTTAAACTGCA
>NW_015315330.1:0-249 GCF_001447785.1 Gekko japonicus
GGGGGGAAGGAGTCTGACATTCTGTCTGGGGGAAAACCAACAACTGAACACTGATTCCTCAGTCAGATGATGAGTTATAGAACGGAAAATTACAGGTACGGTTTTTGAAAAGCGTATGGGTGGATGTTAGCCAGGTCACTTAGGAAAAATAATTTTGGATAAAATTATTACACTGTTGTAAAGATTGCTGAGGTCATGTGTGTGAACTGGTTTTGCGCACTTAGACCAAAAAAAGACTTATCTAAGTAT
>NW_015315331.1:0-249 GCF_001447785.1 Gekko japonicus
TAACGGACCGCTGAAACAACACACTCAAGAAAATCCTGTCGCATCATCGTCAGCACCGTAGATGGAAGTGGGGCCCAATCCATGTGTACCAGGCAGTGGTTTTGTTGAGCGAGAAGCTGACCATGCGGTTTCTGGTGTATCGAAGCTGGACAGTTGCACACACATTCCACAGTGAACACAAGAATAGGTGAGATATACAGTGAAAACTGAATCATCAAAAAGCGACTGCACTGTATATAATTGCAATGA
>NW_015315332.1:0-249 GCF_001447785.1 Gekko japonicus
GCCACCTGCTCCCTGCTGATCAGCTGAAGTGCCCTTTAATTCTTTCAGGAAGAGAGGGAGAGAGGTGCACGCCACCCCCTGCTTCATTATGGCAAATAATGGCAGCCTCACCAGAAAAACAAATTGCCCTACAGGCCACAAAATCCTGGCTATGAGCCTGTTTCCAGTGGAATGAACCACTTTGCCCAGGTTCATCCTCAACAATGTTATTGATTAAACCATTATTTATTTTATTTATTTTTATTTATC
>NW_015315333.1:0-249 GCF_001447785.1 Gekko japonicus
TGGGAGAAGGGAAGAAATGGAAATGAGTACAACACCCCTTGATCAATAGAAAGGTAAAAACTACCTCCCCCCACACAATAATTCAAACTGTTTTAGGATAAGAACAAGCAAAGAATTAAAAAGAGGGATAAAGAGTTTGAAAGACAATGCATGAAAGGGCAAAAAGAACCAAATTAACAGGGGAGAGGAAAGATAAGAAGTCAGAAAGGTGGTGGTGGGGAAACAAGAAGAAGAGGAAGAAGAAGAAGA
>NW_015315334.1:0-249 GCF_001447785.1 Gekko japonicus
ACCTGGCTCCGGTAATCCTACCCCCTCCAACCCCAGCCAGTGGCCAGAGGAATCACTGCTCGCTTCTTCAGAGTTGCTCCTTCCCGTTGCTTTAAAGCCCGTAGCAAAGTTACTTAAACTGGAGGCCCATGGCGTTCAGAAGACTAAATAAGTTTATCCTTTAACGTAGCCTCTGACTCACGTCTTCACACGTGGCCGGACTCGTGTTTACCTTCGCTGTGAACGAGTAACGCGACTCTCCCTTTGCAT
>NW_015315335.1:0-249 GCF_001447785.1 Gekko japonicus
CATTTATCGCACTACCGGTCCCTGGATTCAGTTGCAAAGAGACCAACAGACATTGGCTCTTTCAGATGTTTGCATATACGCGCAGGGCATTCACTGTAGTATGTGAACAGGGCTAGGGATACGGTGCCCAGTAGCAGTAGTGCGGTGCAAATCAGCTCACTTTAAAAAAATCAAGTAATGGATCAAATCCTCCACTGATATTGGGGGAAAAGAATATAAAGAGGGGGAGGGGGAGATTGGATTTATAAC
>NW_015315336.1:0-249 GCF_001447785.1 Gekko japonicus
CTAAGGTCTGCTGGACCCAAATCTTGCACTTCTACTGAAGATCAACATGGCTGCCCTTCTGGAACTAAATGAGCTCTGTTTAGCTGGAGCCTGTGGAAGCCTACCCTCTTGGCAGAAGCCTTCTTCTACCCACGTGTCCCCCTGGTCTTCCACCACTGAAAGTTAAAGATATTCCTTGTGGAGGTGGGGGAAAGGGAATCTTAGTCCAAAGCAAATGCCTTTTAGCCTTAAAGAGATCTGTCACTTTTA
>NW_015315337.1:0-249 GCF_001447785.1 Gekko japonicus
TGCGCTCTGGCAGGAACCAAGGCCTGCCTGAAGTCCAAAAATGTGTGAAGATGAAATAATGTGATGCTCAGGTCATTCATGTTAAAAGTTATTACCATGCCTTAAATATTCTTGGTCTTCATCCTCATCTTTCTTTTGTATTTAATGTCCAGAGAGATGAAGTTACTTTCATCACAGCCAAAAGATAATCAGTACTTCCTTTAATAAATTTAAACTTTTTCTTTCCTTTTGAGCTATGCTATCAGAAGC
>NW_015315338.1:0-249 GCF_001447785.1 Gekko japonicus
GCACAAGCAGGCCACGGCCGGAGCCTGCCAAGGAAGCAGGTGGTGTCGGCAGCACAGGCCAGGGTGGTTCAGGCCAGGGCCAGAGGGAGTGACCAGGTCACAGTGAGGCCAGCTGGGCCTGTCCTCCTGCATCCCCGCCGGAGTGGCCGCTGGAGCGTCCATCCCATCTAATGGCTCCCTGGAGACTTTGGGCGAGATGCTGGCCGGCGGGTCTGTGGGAGGTCTGAGGCAACGCTGCAAAGCAAGCCA
>NW_015315339.1:0-249 GCF_001447785.1 Gekko japonicus
GGACAAATGTATCATGAGTATTGTGAGTCTATGTAAGATTATTATTCATAATATTTTAGAATGGAATAGAGAGGTGCAGTGTCTGAACTGTCAGATTAGAACTGGGAAGCTGATGGGCTGCAACATCCTACCACCAGAAAGCCTGCTTCTGGACCCCACTGACATCTCAGACTCCACACCATTTGAGCTGCAGGAAAAGGTCATATTTTGACGTTAAAATTAGGGATGGGCATGAACCAGGAAAAAGCT
>NW_015315340.1:0-249 GCF_001447785.1 Gekko japonicus
GGAGGGCAACGATGGTGGTGGGAAGTGCTGTTAAGTCATAGCTGACCCATGGTGGTCCCCTAGGGTTTTTAAGGCAGTTTGCCATTGCCTGCCTCCGTGGAGCAACCCTGGACTGGGCTTCCTTACTGGTCTCCCATACTGAACAAGGCCAGCCCTGCCTCACTTTGAGATCTGATGAGACTGAGCTAGCCAAGGCCATCCAAGTCAGGGGGAAAACAATACAAATCATTTAATGAAGCCAACATTAAA
>NW_015315341.1:0-249 GCF_001447785.1 Gekko japonicus
GAAACCTGAGACTGTAAATGCTACCTTCTTTCGGTAAATCACTAGATCAAGGCTTCTAATAGTGCCACACCACAAATGGGTAAGATCAGCAACTGCTCACACACATGCATTTTCTGTAGTGGCTTCCATTTTGTGGAATGGCCTTCCTGAGGAAGACAGGAAAGCTCCTGCACTTTTGTCATTCTGCAACCTGTGTAAAACAGAATGGGTTCAAGAGGTCATTTTGATAAAGGTAATAGGGCTATAGGA
>NW_015315342.1:0-249 GCF_001447785.1 Gekko japonicus
AAGAGGAAATAGTGGAGGAAGGGAAAATGGGATCTCTTCTGCAAGTCCTTCAGTGTCCCCCATTGGTTACATTATATGAGTTAGTTTCTGTGCTTAAAAAGGCATGCCTGTCATCCAGATTTCTGTCTCAAGTAGTTTCCTAAGAAAAACTGATAGTAAATTTCCTTCATCTTTCATAATTTCCCCTCTAAAACCTTTGGATATGGCTTTTCTGCAGCTCTACATATTCTTTTTCTAACCATAATACCA
>NW_015315343.1:0-249 GCF_001447785.1 Gekko japonicus
GGCTGGCTGGCTCTTTCTCCTTCCCTCCTGGGGTGGGGGAGGCTGGGATGGGGCCCCTTCCAGTCTACTCCTGCCTGGAAGGTTTGATTCCTGGATTTGTGACTCTGCTAGATGATCCTTTTCACATGGGGGGGGGCTGACTGTAGGCGAGGCAAAGTCTGTCACCCAAGTTTGTGAGAGGGAAATGTCATTATCCAAGATGGGTTGCAAATTACTAACGATGCATTGGACTGGTTTGAGCTGCAAGCT
>NW_015315344.1:0-249 GCF_001447785.1 Gekko japonicus
ATAAATCCAACTCCTCTTCCTCCTCTTCTTCTAAGGGTTAGGGCTCCTAGGCAGTATTGAACCCTATCAAACGTTATCCCAGTAATGAAAAGTTGTATTAGAAACTCTCTCCATATTCAGGAGGTACATTAACCCATACAGTCTTCCGTTTAATTAAATGCCAGCATCCCTTCTTTGAGAAGGCCAACCCAATGGACACCCCTGATTAGTACGGCAGCCTGTTTCTCCCATTTACATTGGTAAGTCACC
>NW_015315345.1:0-249 GCF_001447785.1 Gekko japonicus
CTTAGGATCTCTATGGCAGCTGATTGTGTAGTCAGCTGCTATCTCCATCAGAAAAGAGAGAGAGGTGCCCCCAGCCCAGTTGAGAAATGCTGTACTTAGCACAGACTGGTGGACCCTGGTTCAAGGCAAAGTGTTGCTGGAGGGTATACCTGTCATTCCCGAGTCCTCTAACTGGGAATCTTGCACAGTTCTAGTTGTAAACATTGTTCTTCTGAGCTGAAAAATTCAAGTGGTTCCCTTCCTGTGTAG
>NW_015315346.1:0-249 GCF_001447785.1 Gekko japonicus
GTGGTAGACCTAATTCTTTTTTGAAGTGGTTTGAAATTTCAGAGAGTGAAGAAGCCCGTGGCCTCTTTTGATTCTGTATTTGCCTACTAGATTGTCTCCTAGATTGCCTCTCGATTTCTCCTAGTCCTGCTTGACTCTCAGAACTTTGGGGTATAACCGTCATCCTTTCTAGATTATCAGTAGGATTTTTCCCACCTACTCCTTTCTCTGCCTCCTCTAAAGCTTTCAATAACAGTAAATCATCATCAC
>NW_015315347.1:0-249 GCF_001447785.1 Gekko japonicus
GGTCAGAGGAGTAGAGAAAGAAAGAAAAAGTCTCTGTGGGCAGACCGTTTAACTCTCCCCTCATTCCTGTGGCTTGATGAGGCAATAGTTGGACAGGTGCATAGGCTGAACCTCCAGTCCCCAAAACAGACCTTGCCCCCAAACATACACTGCAAAAAATTAAGTCTGTGGTATGTCTTCTGTTATTTGTGGGACCCATGACAACCTGAGAGAGACCCATTGGGGCCAGCAAGGCTACGAAATCCTGAG
>NW_015315348.1:0-249 GCF_001447785.1 Gekko japonicus
CAAGTTAGCATGAGTCTTCTTTCTCATTTGTGAAAGGTGGTGGAGAGTGATAAACGTGCTGTACACGGGGATAAAACTGAGCAGAGTCATGTCATTTCTGCATGAAGAGAAGAAGGGATTTGCATTTCCTCTTGCCTTGTCTAACATGTAGTTCTCTGGACTTGGGAGTTACAGAACAAGTTCCAGTTACACAGCAGCTGTAAAGAACAATGGAGCCATCTCTTGGGAAAGGCAAATTAGTTCAGAAAA
>NW_015315349.1:0-249 GCF_001447785.1 Gekko japonicus
GGCGGCACAGTATAATTTGCCTTTACTAGAGTCACCATCGTGTTTCGCTTACAGTGAAATTTCGAAGTGAAGGAGGTTCGAACAGGTGAAACAGTGACGGGAAAAGGGTTCTGATATTTAGCAGCCCCGCATAGGAACGCCGTGACGGTTCCCATCTGATCCTTTCTCTGCTCCTCTTGAATTCCAGTTTAAGTAGGGACATTTCAAGAATTCAGAATAAGGGCACCTGTCATTTGTTGCTCTTCTTCT
>NW_015315350.1:0-249 GCF_001447785.1 Gekko japonicus
CCTGTTTGTGGGCTTCCTCAAGGTAGCTGGTTGGCCCCTTTGTGAGGCAGGTTGCTGGACTAGATGGCCCCTGTGATCTAATCCAGCAGGGCTATTCTTATGTTCTTTTGTAATCATATTTTTTTTGTTTTCACAACATCTCTGGTAAAAGGCAATATTATTATTCCTCTTTATAAATGGACAACTGAGGTTAAGCCATAACATACCCAAAGTTGCTAGAATTTGAAACTTTCAACTCTGTTCCACAAT
>NW_015315351.1:0-249 GCF_001447785.1 Gekko japonicus
GCAGAAAGCCCCCGTCTGAACGCACCCATCGTGTATTTACTGAGCAGTACATTGAGCATTTTTTGCCGGTTGCGTGACCAGTGGTCTGAAGCTTGTGCAAACTAGCGAAGACCACTGAGAGCAATGACGTTGGGCCAGAGTATTCCGGTGCTCCTGGGGAGGGGGAAGTACAGCGGTGGGAGCAGGCAGGGGAGTATGGGAAGAGGGCGGAGAAACGGGAAAGCTCGGCCATCTTCCAGCCTGCGTCCC
>NW_015315352.1:0-249 GCF_001447785.1 Gekko japonicus
ACTCAATGGCGGGGGCGTCTATTCCAGAGGCACAAAGTCATGCTGACTGGGTTAGGTCACTCCCGTGGGCATTGGGGTGCAGAGTAGAAACAGTGGTGAGCCAAGCTATTCCAGTGTCCTCATTAAAAGGTCCTAACTGGTCGGCAACTCTTTCTTGGGTCTCAGAATGCTCAGTGCATCCATTGGGACAGCGCTTGTCCATTATTTTTACATTGACTGGGTTCACAGGAACAGGATTGTCCCAGTCAG
>NW_015315353.1:0-249 GCF_001447785.1 Gekko japonicus
CTGAATGGAATGATGTCACAGTGCTGCATTACCAATCAGATTTGGCTATATGCTAACATCTGAGCGCAAAAAATAAAAAGCCTGTTCAAATAGTGAGTGACCAGGCATACATGATATTAACCAATCAGGGATCAAACACGGAACTGGATAATAATCCTGGAAAGGATCTTATAGGCCATAAAGTCAACCCCCCCAATCAAAAGCTAACACATTCCTGACTTCACAGTGCTATATCATTGATCAGATGTG
>NW_015315354.1:0-249 GCF_001447785.1 Gekko japonicus
CTAGTTTCTAATCCTGAATCATGACAAGAAGCCTAATATGTGAAACCTGGGAAGGGGCAGATGGGTGTGATGAAGCCTCCCCTCAGACGTCCATTTCAATCCTGAAATGTTGCCAAACTTTGCGGAGTTTGATTCCCACCTCTGGCTGACTCCAGTCATGTGACCCTGCAGTCCATCGGGATTTCTTCTAGATGCTGCCACCTAGTGTTAATACAGGAGAACAGCATTTCTTGTTTGGCCTCCTTGGCG
>NW_015315355.1:0-250 GCF_001447785.1 Gekko japonicus
GTTGTGGGTAAGCAGGGAGGGGCGAAGCATGGAACCTGGGGCAAATCACCCATCTGTAAATAGCCATGGGGGAAGCAGCAGCGTAGGAAAGGGTTACCGCCTCCCCAGTGCAGTGATAGGGTTGCCAGTCACCCAGGTGGGGGCTGGGTATCTCCTAGCATTCCAGCTGATCTCCAGATGACAGAAATGAGTACCCCGGGAGTAAATGGCTGCTTGGAGGGTGGACTACAAGCATGGACGGCTTCAAAAG
>NW_015315356.1:0-249 GCF_001447785.1 Gekko japonicus
TCTTTTGGGCTGGGGATCACCAATAAGTTTTTCAATTTAAACTGGAATATTTCCTATTAAACAAAGTAAAAACAATTGAAAAACCATATCAAAATTTTAAATTCACTGGTGTTAGCAAGAATAATATATGCAAGATAATGGACCACTCAGTCTTCATCCAGTAAGATAGAATGATTGATAAAGGTTTGGGACATATTAAAAAATGATAAAATTACCTGCTTTACAATGGGGTACAATATATAATATATT
>NW_015315357.1:0-249 GCF_001447785.1 Gekko japonicus
TGGTCTGATTTAGTATAAATCAGCTTCATGGATTCATGGCTTCAACCTATCCTTTGGCCTGTCAAAATACATATTTGCTTTGCTGACATCATTGCACAGTATTTTGTGTCATTTTGGTTGTTCCTAATAAAAATGATCACATGGGGATTTTCTTTGGGGATTTTCTTTGGAGCAGCACAGCTATCTGTAAGCTCTTTCAACATTGCTATAGTTGTTACAAGGTATAAAATCGAAACTAATCCAACAAGT
>NW_015315358.1:0-249 GCF_001447785.1 Gekko japonicus
GCTGGGTAAGCCTTGCAGGGAACCAAGCAATGCTAGGAGCAAGGATGTCTGCTGTCTCTTCCCTGTTCCAGGGTGAGAAATGAGAGTCCAGTAGGAAGTCAGGACTCCCGTTTCTTCCCTTTTTTCCCTACGTGTGGTAGGAACTTAGTGACATGCCTCTTTATTGGTGGTAGGAAATGCTATCCAGTCAAACCTTACTTATGGCAGTCGCTTGGGGTTCTCAAGACAAGAGGCGTTCAGAGGTGGTTT
>NW_015315359.1:0-249 GCF_001447785.1 Gekko japonicus
AGTGCCTGCGTCTCCTGCTACCCAACTACTTGCAACCATGAGGACTGCCACTCAGTGAGCTTCATGGCAGAGCAGATTCGAACCCTCCATCTCCCAGATCCAAGTCCAGTGCTTAAACCACTGCGCCACACTGGCTGCCAAGTACAGAGATGGTGTCAGAGTAAGAACATGATCTGAAAAGCAGTGTCACTGACAGAACTGGGCAACCTGCAGAATAAATTACATTGAAGAAGAGAAGAAGAAGAGATT
>NW_015315360.1:0-249 GCF_001447785.1 Gekko japonicus
AAGTTTGTCTACCAAACAGGTTCACTAAGACGTTTGTTGCATCCCTACTGTATACCTAATGGTCACAGGTCACACAACTGGGAATACCCTTCACAAAAGTGTAAAGCCCCCACAGTGGGCAGCTGACAAAAGTTCTACTGCTGTCTACTCGCTCTTGCCACTGTCTCCACCTGGAGCAACTATCAGGGACCAAGGCACTAAAGACTTAAACAAAGAGGAGACTGGTCCTGGTTACCACCTTACAATGAA
>NW_015315361.1:0-249 GCF_001447785.1 Gekko japonicus
AGAAGCATGGCCTCATGATGCAGTGAATGCTCACACATCTCCCTCATGAGGAAATGCACCAGCGCCATTCTCCAGAACTGTTTCATGATATCCCCAATATTCCAGATTCCCTCACTGCATTTTCATGCATGAAATGAAAACACTTTGTGCTTCAACTATAGTATGACTGAAAAGCCTCCTTCACTTAGAAGTCACATTCGTGAATGCCTTTTTCTTCTGCTGAATAAGGTAAGATAAATAGTTCAAAAA
>NW_015315362.1:0-249 GCF_001447785.1 Gekko japonicus
CTTTGTCATACAGGTACCGGCCGGAGCAAGCAGGTGTGGGAGCCCGGGTAGAGGTGGAAGGGGGGAATGTGTCGAAACCAAGTGATTTTACTTCTTTTTGTTTTGTTAAACTTGTATCCCGCCCGCCCTGCAAGCGGGTTCCATCAGTGCTAAAACAATATACAGCAGACGTTAAAACCAATTTAAAACAAGAATGACTAATAAAATAACCATGCAATTGTAAAATACCATGCAGAATCTAGTTAATAA
>NW_015315363.1:0-249 GCF_001447785.1 Gekko japonicus
CCTGGCCGTAGCTCCCTCTTGAAATCGATGCGAGGAAGAGTGGTGTGGAAAGTTTTGTATATGGTTGTCAGTAGCGCCTCCTCCTGAAGTGCTTTCAGTTTCCTTATGACAACTGCAAACCTGAGGTGCGCTTTGCTGCCCGGTCTGTGTATTTCTATCAGCCTTGGGATTTGATAGCATGAAGGCAGAGAAGATTTGTTTCACCTCTAAAGTACATTTGTAGCCAAGTCGAAACTTGACCCCTGGGCT
>NW_015315364.1:0-249 GCF_001447785.1 Gekko japonicus
CTACAAGAATTTTCCTAGATTACAGGGACAATCCACCTGCAGAAAATTAAACATACAACTTGGATACAAACCCACAATAGTACACAGAAATCCTTGCAGAAGGTTAAACAAAGCAATATCACACTCTCTTAAAATACTTTGCTCAATACCTCTACAACCTATATACTCTATAATATCACTCAGTGCAAATCGCAAGAGACACATTTTAAAATATCATACAAAGAATTAAAAACATCAAAAGTACATTAG
>NW_015315365.1:0-249 GCF_001447785.1 Gekko japonicus
TCTCTAGTTCAGAGCACTTTGTGAAGCTGAACTTCGATAAGGTAGCTTGAGAAGCAGCAAGGGAGGGAGGCAACAGCCCCTTTCCATGCAGACGCCTCGAAACAATCGCCAGAGGCAACAAATGCCACCATCATCCTGCTTACACTACTCTTTCTCTCTCTTACACACACCCACACACACACCCGCATACTCCATTCTGAAATAAGACTCTCAAACACACGCGATTCGTTCATTGAGCCTAAGAACATT
>NW_015315366.1:0-249 GCF_001447785.1 Gekko japonicus
TTGAAAACCGACCCTACCGTTCTGTACGGTAAATGACCCGGAGGATCTTGACGGTGGAAGGAACATCTGCTGAGATTCCGTTTTCCTCCTCCTCTTGTTCTAGGTTTCTGATTGTCCTGGGATGCTTGATTTTAGCTGTCCTGACAACTTTCAAGGACTACGAAACCGCATCCGGAAATTGGTTGTTACTGTTGGTGAGTACAGAAGGATTGGGTCTTCATACCATGGGGCACATGAAGCTGCCTTATA
>NW_015315367.1:0-249 GCF_001447785.1 Gekko japonicus
CAATGTTAAGTAGATACGGAGAGTGAGTTGCTACCACCATTTGTTGCAAGGAATAGTCATGATTCTGTATCTCTGTCGGATGATTCATTGCTGTTGATGAGTAATTGTTTGAGTTTGGAAGAACAGGACTTCCCTTCAAGACATGTGACAGGAGAGGGTCATCATCCAAGAGAGGATGTATATTCTTGTTGATGTGTGGTTTAGCTCTGAGTTGTAGGGGACAAACCAATGATGTTCTACAACTTTCCC
>NW_015315368.1:0-249 GCF_001447785.1 Gekko japonicus
CTCCACAGCTTAGAGGAAACATTGGAGAACATGCCAAACGGAATAAAATTCTTTACACTGTTATGGGAAAATTAAAGACCCAGGTTTTAGCAAGCAAAAACCAAAGCATAATAATTGAATTGGCTTATCATAGTGGCTATGCTGTAATGCAGGAGGTCACTGGTTCAGACTTCACCTCAGCCACAGAGCTCACTAGGTGGCCTTAAGCAAGGTACGGTAGCTCAGCCTCAGTTGCCCACCTACATTTTT
>NW_015315369.1:0-249 GCF_001447785.1 Gekko japonicus
TTTTTTGTGGTGCTGTACTAGCTTCCAATTAGTTTCCAAGCTCTGGTTCTTACCTTAAAACTCTGAACTTCCTGGGCACCATATATCTTAATTACTGTCGTCTTCTATATGAACTGAACTGAATATTAAAATAGTAATCTAAAGCACGGTTGAATGTTTCCTACTACTGAGAAAAGACATGTGGTCATAAAGGACAGATCCTTTTCTATAGTGGCACCTTGATTGTGGAATTCCATCTTTACCACTTTA
>NW_015315370.1:0-249 GCF_001447785.1 Gekko japonicus
TTTCCTTTTCTTGAACATTGGAATCTGGATGCCATTCCATTCACCTACCGCAGGATATTTCAGATTTCTTACCGCCAGGATCCCTTCCCACATCTCTTTGTGTGCCAGTTCACTCCTCTGGGACTGCTGCAGAATCCCCATTTGGTCTGGATCTTGCTTTGCCAGCACATTTGAAGTGCATCCAAGAATGTGCATCACTTCCTTACAAGCAAATAGACTGTCATTGAAGTAACTTATTCTCCAGCTACC
>NW_015315371.1:0-249 GCF_001447785.1 Gekko japonicus
CAACCCTGAGCTGGCAACCCTACCTAAGCACATAGTGGCCAGCCCTCCTAGGAATCTTATGCTTACAACCTCGAGTTCTACAACAGGAAAAGGTGTGTGTGTGTAAATACAATCCTGAAAAATTTACTAACAGGAGGCGAAAGTATATCAGGAGAATTCATACCACTAGTAACATCTGAACAAAGTTTGAGTCCAGTGCCACTAGTAACACCTGTGTTTCTAAATAACCAAGATTTAGAAAACAGAGTC
>NW_015315372.1:0-249 GCF_001447785.1 Gekko japonicus
TTGGCGGTGTCTGCCAGGGGCTTTGCATTTCCTCCTGTCCTGGGAAGACGGACATCAGTTTTGATGGCTTGGGTATTTGCCACCAGAGACAAACTCAGAGTGGCTGTGGCTGAGAGCGGAGGCTTGCCGTGGTCCTTCACCACAACCAGGAGATTCTGGCTGCTTCCACCCTCTACCTCATCCAGGATGCGCGTGGTGCTGATCTCACCACTGTACAGTCCCACTCGCCAAGGGCCACTGTTTGCTTCA
>NW_015315373.1:0-249 GCF_001447785.1 Gekko japonicus
TTTATAAACCTCTCTCATGCCCCCCCCCCAGTTGTCTCTTCTCTGAACTGAAAAGTCCTGGACGCTTCAGCCTTTCCTCAGAGGCACGGCGCTCCAACTCCCTAATCATCTTGGTTTCTTGGAGAGCACTGAAACTCCCTAAATCTGAAGGGTGGTTTCTCCAACAAGGTTGGGAGGGTGGACGGGAGAGACCAGCAGTTCCACTAGCCACACAAGGCGTACCCCTTGGCTCTCTGGGCTGGAAACTCT
>NW_015315374.1:0-249 GCF_001447785.1 Gekko japonicus
TGGTGGTCTCCCATCCAAGTCTTGAGCAGGGGGGCCAGCTCTGCTGAGCTTCTGAGATCCAATGAGATCAGGTCAGCCTGGACTATCCAGGTCAGGGTGGAACTCAGTTTCCTTCCACGTAAATGAACACATGACTGGCTTGGCAAGTCAAAAAAGAGGCCAGGGAAGGGGAATTCTTTCTGACAGGGCAATCCTATGCACCATTACTCTAGTCCAAGCCCATTAACTTCAGTAGACTTAGACTGGAGC
>NW_015315375.1:0-249 GCF_001447785.1 Gekko japonicus
GTTTTCTTGGTTATTATAAATCCTGTTTCTTCTTGAATCCTCCTTTCAACTTCTTTAGGACAGTTCTTTGTAATTATTTTAGATTTTTGGTGGTTTACCTTCAGTCCCGCTATTTGCCCATATGCTTGTAGTTTATGTAACAGCTGCATTAATGATGGGATAGGATCCTCTAACACCAGAACCAAATCATCAGCGTAAGCCAACACTTTAAACTGTTCGCCTTTGACACTTAACCCTTTAATAGATGGA
>NW_015315376.1:0-249 GCF_001447785.1 Gekko japonicus
AGTACTTAGCTACTTGCCCTAGGCTAACAAACATAAATTATTTAAGAGTTAATACTGTCAACAAATGTGACTTTTTAAAAAAATCAACAACAAAGAATTACAGTTCAGGAATCAATGGGATGATTTTCACATTTTAAAAAACTTTAATTTTTCTATTTGCCCAGTGATCAGCCAGGGGGTGCCTGATGCTGAGGCATTGCTGAAACCAGGAAGGTATGGCTTGATCCAATCAGTTACTGGGCAGGATAC
>NW_015315377.1:0-249 GCF_001447785.1 Gekko japonicus
CCTCCAGGAATTTCCCAAGCCAGAGATGGTCACCCTATTTACCATTTTCTACAAAAACCATAATTTGGAACCTTTATTTGACTGGAATTCAGTTTAGAATCAAGGACTTCAAATTAAACTAAATCAACTTTACTCCAAATTAGGCCAAGAAAGCTTACGGCACCACAACATGTATGCATGTATTTCTTTGTTAACATATTTCCATCCCACTTTATTTCCTTAAACGAAAAAAGGTGAAGAAAGTTCAAA
>NW_015315378.1:0-249 GCF_001447785.1 Gekko japonicus
TGTTACCACAAAATCTGTATTTGGGGAGTCTCTCCAGTGGATTGTTCTCTCTGCCTTATTTGTGAGTGGCATGATTTTGCTCCTTGTCATCCATGTGAAGGCCAGGCAGGTGACTGTTATAGTTTATTTTTATGGAAAGGAAAGATCAAATAGGACCTGTTGTGAACGTGTGGCTGTCAAAGAATTATCATACTGAGATCTACTGTGATGTAAACCAACATAAAGAAAGCCAGTGTTGGTATTTGTAAC
>NW_015315379.1:0-249 GCF_001447785.1 Gekko japonicus
CCACAGCACCAGTAAATTCACTTCTGATGTTCTAAAAGAAATCTGTATTTCCTCAGTCCTTGTAAACAACTTAGCCTTAGATGGTAGTTATAAGCTACAGTCCTCAAAACATTTTCCTGGGATTAAACCTCACGGAATAGACCTGAACAAGATTCTAAATCAATCTGTTTAGGATCGCTCTGATAGACCCACAGTTAATCATAACTAAATCCCATAAGTGTCAACCTAACTTTTCACTAACTGTTCTCA
>NW_015315380.1:0-249 GCF_001447785.1 Gekko japonicus
CTTGCTGCAAACTAAAACTCAATATGAATACAATGCCGATAGGGCAAAAAAATCACTTTGCCATGGAATGTTGGACTTCTGCAACATCTTGTTCAATCGGGGCTGCTCAGCTGTGCAAAGTACAGCACGGTTGCGGGCCGGTTTAAATGAGGCGCTGGGTGAGTGCAACATCCCCCAGGAAAGCACTTTTACTTCGCCGAAAGCATGCTCAGATGACCCCTAAGGTCAGTGGTGTCAAACATGCGGCCC
>NW_015315381.1:0-249 GCF_001447785.1 Gekko japonicus
GTAAAGAAAACTAAAATGATATTCTGCTGTATAGGAAAACTAAGAAGCCTGGGTAGTTCATTGATAAAATACAGTAGAAGTTTATTGAGGCAACCCAATAAAACATTCACTTTGCAAGATCCTAGTGTCCAACTGTAGTTATTTTAACCCAAACCTATGTGTTCCTCCAACATGGCTAGTCCAAGGAGACAAACTGCCTATGTACCTGTGTAACCAGTGGGGAACTTGCAGTGTTCATCTGACAGAAAT
>NW_015315382.1:0-249 GCF_001447785.1 Gekko japonicus
AAGCTGCTTACAGCCGTGCCTCCACCAGGTTCAGGCCAACAGCGTGAACGCTCCCTTGAGCCTCCTCCCCCTTATGCTCCCGCATCAGTAGGTGCAGTGCGACCGGGAATCCCCGGCACAATTTGGTCTGGTTTTTTTTTCCCTTCCTCCCTCGCGCTTCATACTGTCAGTCTGTCCTCAGCCAGAGGCAAGTAATGCCCAACCACCTCTGTTCATCTCTTTTTCTTGAAAACCCTACGGGATTGCCAT
>NW_015315383.1:0-249 GCF_001447785.1 Gekko japonicus
GTGACACAGAGGCAGGAAATTGCAAACTATCTCTGAACCTCTCTTGCCCTGAAAACCACATGAGGTCATCATAAATCAGCTGTGAATGGATGACAGGAAAAAATGCTGTGGCAGCGCTTCTAGATTTGCCCTAGCGGTACTGTGGCTTTATTTATTGTGAGAACTAGGAGGATGGAGCTTAATTTCATAAGGTAAGTACTGAATTGTTCAATGCCAGCTAGTGTTATTAGTGGGTACAACATATAAACA
>NW_015315384.1:0-249 GCF_001447785.1 Gekko japonicus
CTGCAAGGCAGGTTTGAGAAAGGAAGGATGGAAAAACCCAGAAGATTCATGAAAGCATCACAGTGCTGTGGGGAAGCGGGATGAAAAACACCTGCCCAGTGGCATCTACGCCTGGGGCACCCGTGTGTACTCTAAAAGCACTGAACCAGCTTCCTCTGGAAGCTTTCAAGCAGGACCTGGTGTTGGAATTCATCCCCTGTCGTCGTCCCCAGCACTCCAAGGTATGCTGCCTCTGAACATGGATGTTCC
>NW_015315385.1:0-249 GCF_001447785.1 Gekko japonicus
AACTACTTGAGCCACCGCAGCTCCTAACAGAGACTTAATGGGACATTAATCCCAGCTACAATCCCATGGCCTCCCTGCGTTGCTGTGTGCTAGCAAATGCCCGATACCCTTGTCGCTTGATCTGGGCTGAGCTTTCTTGCAAGTGGATGAGATGCGGGACCCATGGCTGTCCTCCAACAGGGCTGGCAGGCTGCTTGTGTCCTAACGGAGCCTTGGCCCTGCCTTTTGGTGTCGTGGTTAAGTGCACGG
>NW_015315386.1:0-249 GCF_001447785.1 Gekko japonicus
AAAAAAAAAAAGATTACAAGAGTTGCCATTAGAAACAGTTCTCATGGGCATAGCTTTGGGGAACCTGAGGAACCTGCACCAGGAAAAGTGGGGTGGGGTGGGGAGCACTTGGGAACAGGTCCAGCTTGGTTGTTCAGCTGAGATCTGAGCGGGGTTTTGAAGTGGTTTTGCCTTGAGAAGTCCCCTGTGTGGCTCTGGCAATGTGCTTGTCGCCAGTGCGCCCTCTGAGCTGTGGAGTCGTGTGAGCAA
>NW_015315387.1:0-249 GCF_001447785.1 Gekko japonicus
CACTTAACCACTACACCCCTAAACCAAACCAAAGGAGATAAAATAAGTATGCTCATCTCATACCTTCTCTAGTCAGGACAAAGATGTAGTCATGCATAATACTGGATGGCTTTGGTTCACATCAGAAAGTTTATCCTGCCTGGTCAGTCTGGCTTCGATGAACATTGCGGTAGAGATGGGGATTGATGTACAAACGTGCCTTCAAATCAGCATTCGAAATATATACAGAAGGCTGAAGTGTATAGTCTG
>NW_015315388.1:0-249 GCF_001447785.1 Gekko japonicus
ATCCCTCCCTGATGACAGAAAGAACCCACTGATCTGATGTTATTCGTTGCCAGGCAGGCAGGTAAGAAGACAGGCAGGTGGGAGGTGAGTGTGGAGGGAAGAAGGCAAAGACTCTGTTTGGGAGCCCTTGTGGCCTTTGCCCTAGATTGTGTGGCTGATGGAAATTTGGATTTGTTTCCGTAGGGACGCAAGGAACCACTCAGGGATCTCTGCCTCTGTGGCTCAGGGGAGGATTTCAACGAGGATCTG
>NW_015315389.1:0-249 GCF_001447785.1 Gekko japonicus
GGTAGGTTCATATGGGAGTAGGTGGTTCTCAAGGTATGCCTTACAGGGCTCTAAAGGTCAATCACAACATCTAAATTGGGGCCAGAAGCAAATTGGGAGCCAACGTAGATGGGACAAGACTGAAGGGATATGGTTCATTTGACCCACTCCAGTCAGAATTCTGGCCACAACGTTCTGTACCAGTTGTAGTTTCCAGAAAGTCTTCAAGGGCAGCCCAATGTTGAGTTCATTGCAATAATATAATATAGA
>NW_015315390.1:0-249 GCF_001447785.1 Gekko japonicus
GTTCACATCCCAGTGCACCTTTTATCAAAGGGGCTGGGGAAGATGCTAAATAAGACTGCCTGTCATGTGATTACCTTGAACCCTGGGAGGGAATCCTGAGACTTAGTTTGTAAACAGTTTCGGCAGCTGATCAGGAAAACTAGTTGGGGGCCAAGGTGCTATCAGTTAACCAGACTTTCCTGGGAAAGGACAGAAACAATTATTTTAATGAAGGAAAGGGCGGCTACTTAGGAGACATTTCATGCTTAG
>NW_015315391.1:0-249 GCF_001447785.1 Gekko japonicus
GCCTCCAGTTGTTTTGCATGGTTTCCTAGGGAGCCCTTTGAAGCTTCCTCGAACCTTGAATTGGTCTGAACTGCTCGCGCCCTCTGGCCGTCCTTAGGTATGGTCACCCATTGCGAGGGTTTCCTTGACAACAGGGTCCTTACTGGAATGTGGAGCCTTTTGCAGCATTGGGGATTGGTGGAGTACTTCTCTTTCTTGTGACAATGAGAGGTTGCTAAGGTCAGATAAGGTTAAGAAACTCTTGGCAGG
>NW_015315392.1:0-249 GCF_001447785.1 Gekko japonicus
GTAGCTCATGATCTGAGCCAGAGTCAGCTGAGTCTGGTTACCATGTGGACAGTTTACTTCCTTGTGCACCACTAAGGGAGTAGCCTGTTGCCAACTGACTGCTCCCCCCTTCTTCCTGGTGATCTTTTTAAAATAGTGTGTCTAAGATGGTGTGATATAGAGAAACACTACCAGGATCAAAAGTTCTAAATCATTTATTTAAAAGAATATGTTCATAAGTATACTTTTAGGACAGCACCAGATTGAGCA
>NW_015315393.1:0-249 GCF_001447785.1 Gekko japonicus
CCTGCTTGCCAAGATCAGAGTTCCAATGCCGCAAAGGCACAGCGACACATGGTCGCCAACCTCCAGATACTGCCTGGAATTCTCCTGAAATCACAACTGACCACAGAGATCAGCCCTTCGGGAGGAAACGATAGCCTTAGTAGGTGGACTTCTAAGCATCACATCATCACATCCCCTTCGAGCTACCCGCCCCCGCTCTGTCCTCAAGTCTCCAGGAATTTCCTAAGGGGGAGTTGGCAAGCCTATTAA
>NW_015315394.1:0-250 GCF_001447785.1 Gekko japonicus
TCTCTCTCTCTCACACACACACACACGTCAGCAGATAATCTGCATTAGGTAAGACTTGCAAATGCGCACCAAGGGCAGCCCCATAGAAGGCGCATTGTGGTAGTCCAGCTTTGACTTTACAAATGCATTACCAGTGGTTGCTAAGCCCGGATCTAATAAAAGTTTGCCAACATCTCACCAGACCACAAAGTGTGTGACATGAGGCTGAAAGGTATGAGCAGATATTACTTGCTTGAAACCTTAGGGGTGG
>NW_015315395.1:0-249 GCF_001447785.1 Gekko japonicus
ACTTCTTGGCAGGCATGATACTCAAATGTGGTGTCAAATTTACAAAGCCAGGGGAGCCACTACCTTAACTGTTAAGAAAACTTAACTATTCTGGGTTAAATGTTCTGATCTCTTAATTTTGAAGCAAATGCCTTGTGGGATGAGAACAAGGCCCACGTAGCCCACCATTCTCGACAAAAATTCTGAAAAAAAACAGCAGGTGCTCAGTGGCCCACCAAATCTTTCTCAATAGCCTACTACAGATCAAGA
>NW_015315396.1:0-249 GCF_001447785.1 Gekko japonicus
CCTCTTTTTCTTTATGTAATATATTTTTGCTATATCCTTATGGTTAGTGCTTTGCGTACTGTTCTTTTGCACTTTTACCATCAATGTCTGTGTAGTCTCGCCTACCGCATTTTCCTGACATGTCTCCAGTTCTTTTCCCAAATTCTGTCCATCGCTTTCTAAATCTTCTCCATTTTCAATGTTCAATTGTAGCTTCAATAGCTTTTCAAACATGTTGTCCAATGCTTGTTCCATCCCTCTACGTAATCC
>NW_015315397.1:0-249 GCF_001447785.1 Gekko japonicus
TCGGGTGTCTGGGCCGTTGCTCCTGTTGTGAGGATTCAGACCTCTGGTCTCTAGGGAGGGGTTGGGTCTGTGGAGCGGACGAGAGGGAATCGCTGCGGAGACCGGAGTGTGCCTCAGACACAAGCCTGGTAGGGAGTTTCTTCACTCTCTTACGGCTTGCCTGGGACTGCCTTCCTTTGCTGGCTATTCTGGCTCTCTCTCTCACCAGACGCGCCAGTCCTGTAGCCAGCCCAGTGTCTCCTCATCGGC
>NW_015315398.1:0-249 GCF_001447785.1 Gekko japonicus
GGGGGGGAACTGGGCAGGTTAAAGAGAGTCTTCTGATAAAAGGGGCATGAATAAACTTCCTTAGCACATTTCAGACAGCAGATCCTTAGAATAAAGTATCATTGCTTCTAGGTAAACACCCTTTATTAAGTTGATTAGTTGTCTGATGGTCAGCGGAGATCAGCTGATATTCTTTGTATGGCAGTTAATGAATGGAAATAACTAATAGGAGGAGAAGAGATGAGCACTGTAGTTTTGCAGTCTCACTTA
>NW_015315399.1:0-249 GCF_001447785.1 Gekko japonicus
ACCACTACACAAAACTGGCTCTCAAGAACAGGGACTGAAAGGCTGGTGGGGTGGGAAAAGGGTGAGAAAGGGCCAGTGGGGGCACATAAATTGGGGCCAGCAGAATTTATCTGCCCAGTGTGTCTCACAGGATGCCTCCCCTGTGTTTCTATCATATGGACCTTGATATATTTGCATTAACTAAAGGGTCAGTAAAGTGCAAAGAGCATTGATAAAGTTAATTTATATTGGCCCCTGCCACACGGCAGG
>NW_015315400.1:0-249 GCF_001447785.1 Gekko japonicus
TGCTGCCTTCAACTTCTCCTAGCATTGTTTGGATGAACTCAGCATAGTACTGTGGTATTAAGAGACTGTCTGTAAGCAGGGAACGATTTCTCCCCTTTTCTCTCTGGCGCTAGCACTTCTAAAGCACTCGCTCTTGGTCTTCGTGCCTGTATAACTTCTCCACCATTTCCTCAATCCTGGGTAGGAGATCATGCACAAACAGATGAAGTATTGGGTTCCTCTGTACCTGTGATCTCCTTGTTCCTGCTA
>NW_015315401.1:0-249 GCF_001447785.1 Gekko japonicus
GCATGGGGACATAGGTCCTGTCTATGCATCTATACACACTCTCTTTCCTTCCAGGAGCTGAAATTCAGAGGATACTGGGGAGAAAACGAGTCTAGTGTATTGGAGCTCTTTCTCTACCCAATGTGTATCTTGGACTCCTTCACAAGACCTATGTCCATGTAAGTTTTGTGTTGGTACAGATGTGGTTGATATCTGATTATCTCACAGAACGTGTTTCCCAACCACACTGTGTGAGTGAGATCTCCTTTT
>NW_015315402.1:0-249 GCF_001447785.1 Gekko japonicus
CAACATGGCTTCTCTTATGTCCTTAAGCTGACTGGTTTACTGAAGGCCACTGAGTGAGTTCATATCAGACATGAGATTTGAATTGGGGGTTCCGGCATTAATCGCTTAGCCTCTCTTAGCTACTGTGCTAGCATGGCAAAAGCCTTCGGGTCAGGTGTGGCAGCACCTGTCACCCTTGCAGGTAGAGATCGGGACTGAGGGTGAACTCTTAGTAACCGTTATGAAAACTCTCCACACAGCAGCACTCGG
>NW_015315403.1:0-249 GCF_001447785.1 Gekko japonicus
CAGAAATACATAAAATTAAAACAAACAAACAACCTAGGATTGGATTGTTGCAACTACTCAGTTTCAAAGTGGACGGAGACCAAGTTTTGAAACCACCAAGAAACCATAATGCTTAACATATGAAGTGGTTTTATACTGAGTTAGTCCGTTGGTCTATCAGGATCAATAGTACTCCTACCTACTCAAACAGCCAGGGGCTCTCCAAGGGCCTAAGGTAGAGCTCTTTCACATCCCTCACTATCTGATCCT
>NW_015315404.1:0-249 GCF_001447785.1 Gekko japonicus
TCTGCTTTGCTGTACGGATTTTATACTGCTGACATCTAATGCCTTGTGTTTTATACTGCCGTTTTAATTGTAAGCTGCCTGAAGAGGCCTCCCAAACACGTTTCTAAATAAATGTATAAAACAAACATTATGGAAACTGCGTTGGGTGGAGATCTCTCTACAGTCTCCCCTCCCCCCAATACACCATCAGTAACAAAATCTCTCCTGACTCCAATCCCATTCATCCACGGGTGTGATACAGGAAATGCT
>NW_015315405.1:0-249 GCF_001447785.1 Gekko japonicus
CGCCAAAGCGAAACCCGGCCCCGCCTCGCCGCCTGGGCTGCGCCCCGGCGCCTTCCTGCCGCCCCCTCCCCGCCTCTCCCCCCCTCTCCACGGCACTGTGGCCCAGGAGGGCAGTGTCCTCGGGGCAGAGACCGGGAAGGGGTGCTGAGTGCGCGTGGGGTGGGCGACGCTGGACTTTGCCAATGGCCTGGGGGTGTCGCGCAGCTCTGGAATTACGAACTGGGTCGGGGGCAGTGTTCCCTCTAAGCT
>NW_015315406.1:0-249 GCF_001447785.1 Gekko japonicus
CATGTACCTTGAAGACTTTTTATGTAAAACAATCTACAGACGTTGGATAAGTATAATTACTGCATATGCTGCGAGAAAGACAACACGTTTTCAAGGATTGTCTAAATGTGACAAACCTTGCCCACAATTAATATGAAAGATGACACTGCACTAGTGAAGAGATCAATGTTATTCAGTTTAATTCAATAACCAAATAAGTTTCTAGCTCTATCATGATGGTGTAAGGCTGCTCTTGTCCAAATAATATAC
>NW_015315407.1:0-249 GCF_001447785.1 Gekko japonicus
TCATGGGTCATGCACATGGAGAAGAGGAAAATGCAGAAGGTACATCTTTTTGGGATGCTGAATTCTTTTCCCACATCAGGCCTATCCCGACATGTAATGTGCATAGCCTATGCCTGTGTTCCTTTCTTGAGTTATTTGCTCTGTGTGGGTTTTGAAATACCTGCAATGGATACCGTGTTTGTTCATTGGGCTAAAAGTCTCTGAGGCTGCGGTCACAGGTGCCAGTTGGAGAGGAGGGGAAGCAAGGCT
>NW_015315408.1:0-249 GCF_001447785.1 Gekko japonicus
ATCCTGGCCCAGCCTGAAGGCCCCCGACATCCAAGCGAGGGGATGGCCCCATGGCCCAAAGGCAGTTGAGTGGAGGGGCAGGAGGCCGGCTACCACAGCGGTACCTGCTCCACGTTTCATATTTGCAACTGCCCTCAACCGCAGAGCCACATTTACTTCCACCCTGCTATGAGGCCTTCACCTCAGGGAGGTGTGCCAGTTTCTGCTCCTCTGCTGGCCACTGTTTCAAGGTGGAAGCCACCTGCCAAC
>NW_015315409.1:0-249 GCF_001447785.1 Gekko japonicus
GAAGATTGCCCTAGCAACAGCTTTTTCAGTGGATGCTTCTTTGGATGCAATTCAACTGTCAGCCAAGGCTTCAAATGTCACTGCCAGATTAAATACTTGGCTTTGTAGCTGGGAAGTGGGTCCTTCCTTCCAGACTAGAGTGGCCAGCATACCATTCAAAGGTATTCATTTCTTCAGGGTAGGTGTGGATAGATATCTAGTGGAGGATACGGACAAGAAGAAGTCATTGCCTTACTGCAAGAATGACAA
>NW_015315410.1:0-249 GCF_001447785.1 Gekko japonicus
AGGCCACCATGGCTCTGGCAGCTGGGCCAAGGGCACAAGGCCACAGACCTGACTGAGCCCTGTACCTGGCCAGATGTGCCAGGCAGCATTGCATTCAATCAATACTGGCAAGCAGACCACCCTATCAGTTCCAATGACACTTGAACAGGGTATGTTCTGGGGGGGGGTCTGGCCCTCATTTTGGGGGAAGCCCATATAGGGCTGGTGGCATGCCACACACAGTGGGGTTCAGGCATCATGGGTGGGCCA
>NW_015315411.1:0-249 GCF_001447785.1 Gekko japonicus
ATAGCCCCCAGAGTACAATGACCATAGCTGAGACCACAAAAATTTCTCTAGGCCTGGAAATGACAG
Organism: Gekko japonicus; assembly: GCF_001447785.1. Taxonomy (NCBI): domain Eukaryota; kingdom Metazoa; phylum Chordata; class Lepidosauria; order Squamata; family Gekkonidae; genus Gekko; species Gekko japonicus. Next base: position 67 of record NW_015315411.1, read on the forward strand.
CCCCCAAAGTGAAATGAGCATCCCTGAGACCAGAAAAACTGCCCTGGGACTGGAATGACGGTCCCTGCACGTTCCATAAGTGTTTTGGCCTTGGAATGACAACCCCCAGAGAAGAATGACGGTCCCTGGGGCCATGTAAACTCCTTTGGGGCTCAAATGAAAGCCCCCAGAATGGAATGACAG
>NW_015315412.1:0-249 GCF_001447785.1 Gekko japonicus
CTCTGTTTCAATTTATGGCACTAATTCTTCCTAATTCATGACCTGGAACTCAAATTTCTCAAGGTTTACCTCTTTTGGCTTGAACCGCTGCAACAACTCTATTCTTCCCAGGATGAAGCAGAGGAGAGGAAAACCATGTATGCCACTCTGAACTCCTTAAAGAAACAGTGGGCTAAAATATGATAGATCTCTCAGGAGAGAGTAAATAATCTGGCTGTGATCATGTCCTTCCTTCCTTCCTTCCTTCCT
>NW_015315413.1:0-249 GCF_001447785.1 Gekko japonicus
TTTTAAAAAGCTTTTTAAAAACTTGACGAGATAATTGAGAATTCCCGTTGGATGAACACTGGCTTTGTATTATCGGCAAGAAAGAGGACGCCATTGCTATTACTAATTCGTCTATTGCGCTCCTTTGGACCTGAGAAGTCCTTGGGCCAGTTTGCTATCATCATTCCTTACTATGAAAATTCAAAATGCGGCCACAGTCAAACAGCAAACTGTTGGGACATGAGCAAGTTCCTTTCCTGATGTCATGGA
>NW_015315414.1:0-249 GCF_001447785.1 Gekko japonicus
CTCACTGGTGGCAAGAAGAGTAAAAAGACCGAAAGAGTCGGGAGCATGAAATGCGAGTCAGGGGCCGGGCGGGTGTGCTGCAGTGAAGAGCAAGCCAAGGATCGGAGTCCTGGAGGGTAACCGTTCCCACAATGCACGCAACAAGGCCACGGCTCCTTCACTTGTCACGTTGCAGGTCATTCTGCAAGGCAGCAAAAAAAGAAATGGCGGCTGGGGGCGGGGCTCGAGCTGTGATGCAGCAAGAGGGGC
>NW_015315415.1:0-249 GCF_001447785.1 Gekko japonicus
ATCATTGTGAAGAGGAAGGAAGGGGAACTTTAATGCTGATAAAGCCTTTCAGATTTCAGGAAGGAAATTTTAGTAGAGGATAAAGCAGTTGTGCCAGTCAACTCTCACACAAGTTTTATCCCAGGTTCACACAGGAATAAAACAAAACTGGATGGAAGGTCAAGTATGCCACTCTCGAGTTACTTGTAGCAAACCTCCACAGCAAAGACTATATTTAGATGCCTGTTAGTGCCCCAGTTCGGTGAAACC
>NW_015315416.1:0-249 GCF_001447785.1 Gekko japonicus
TCCAGGAATGGGGAACCACGACTTTGAGAGAAAGGTCTTGTCCAGGGGTACGTTCCTGACAGCACAGATACCGCAGAGGGTGTGCCCGGCTTTACAGGTGAGATTCTAGCACATCAGCTGAAAACAGCTGATTATCGCAAATAAATTATAACGCCGGCTCCCCAACATTTGAGGGCTGAGACCGCCTTTGGAATCATGACTCGGGATGGGGGGCGCAATAGTGTTGCCAGGTCCCTTCTGACAACTGGT
>NW_015315417.1:0-249 GCF_001447785.1 Gekko japonicus
GTCTTTTCCAGGCCTTCACAGCTTGATCCCCAACTAACATTCATAGAATTAAATGTGCTTAGCTTTGGCTGGACTGTGATCTGTGTTGCACTTTCTCCTGTGCAAACATGTAATGCAAAGTAAATGGACTTGCTATGTAGAATGGACAGTTTAGAGCCTGCAGGCTGGTGCAGAATGAAGCACCTCACCTTGTCAGGGGAAAGCACATCAGATCCCATAAAGTGGCTTACTAGTAAACTGCCACATCTT
>NW_015315418.1:0-249 GCF_001447785.1 Gekko japonicus
TTTAAGAAGGAGGGCACGGAGAACCACTATTGTACTTAACTTTATATCAGTTGAGGTATAGAGATCGGGGCATCCAAGTGGAAATTGTCTTTTCATAATGAATGTTCAAGATATGCCTGATTGCTTCATTTTTGTGTACAGCAAGCATAAAATGTGATACATCATGCCAAAGTTAATGTGCAACCATTGCTCCATTGACCAAATACCTACTGTGCTATGGGATGGAAAAACGTCTGCATTCACTTGGTT
>NW_015315419.1:0-249 GCF_001447785.1 Gekko japonicus
TGAAGCTGTCCATGCTCATAGCCACCACCTCCTGTGGCAGTGAAGGTTCCCCAGTGAAGGTTGCTGCTAGAATAAAATAGAAGAAGGGAAAACATGTTCACCTGTGCTCCTTGTAGAAATGGCAGGATGAAAAACGTAATAAATAAGAAGTTCAAACACAGTAGTGATGTACCTTTTAAAAACACTGGGGAGAGCCACTTATTCTCTCTCAGTAGCTCATCTGGGTTGACTCAGAGTCACACACACACA
>NW_015315420.1:0-249 GCF_001447785.1 Gekko japonicus
AGTCATTGATAATAGGCACCGGCTTTTTCCACAAGCAGGCACTGTCGGGGCCTGTGCTATCTTGTCATATGTGCTGCTGTGCACATGCGCTCATGTGCCCATGCGCATGGGTGCATGCAGCCCAGCACGGAAACATCCACTAACAGCCTGCCGTGGTGGCCCAACAGTGTGAATGCTCCCTTGCGCTTCCTCTACAGTATTCTCGCGCTTCATTCACTGCGGTGTGAATGGAAATACTGCAACCAAGCC
>NW_015315421.1:0-249 GCF_001447785.1 Gekko japonicus
TATCTGTATACTTTTTTTCCAAGGCTTTTCCCAACACCTAGGACTCTCTCAGAGAGAGAGCCCTAGCAAGGGACTTTTGCTGACAATAAGCAAGGGGGTGGTGATCCCCCTTCTGCAGTACAGCCTTGTCCTGAAGTGGAAAGTATACGGAGCCCAGACGAGACGCAAGTCATGCTGAGCACAAGAGGGGTCCTGTTGAACCAATTGGAGTCCAAGGGGAAAAACTCAACAGAGGAAGAATTAACAAAG
>NW_015315422.1:0-249 GCF_001447785.1 Gekko japonicus
CAACCCTGTGGCATGGGAGTGGAAAGGGGAAGGATTAAGAAGTATCAAGCCTTCCATGTGGGCCTGGGAACATACGAGGAGACAATGCCAAGAATGCAAGTCTATATCCTTTAGCAGGAGTTTCTCTACTAGGCCACCAAGTAAAATGGGGTCTGGTTATCCATGGCTATCATAAACACTGTGTTTATGGACTGTGTTTGTAGTACACTATGGACAGTGTACTATACAACGGTATACATACTGTATGCC
>NW_015315423.1:0-249 GCF_001447785.1 Gekko japonicus
GAGTGTTGGACTGGAGGGGCCATTGGCTGTGCACCACCACCTTCTCCCCCACCAACTGCACAGCTTTATGGGTGCGGGTAATTCTTCCTTCCAGGGGGAACCCCATTAGCTGGATAGCTTGAGTCTGCCGCCCCCCGTGAAGCTCTCTCTCCTGGGTAGAACATACACCTTGTCCCGGTTTGTGTAAAGGAATCCACAATCCCAAATGAGACCGTGACATCTATTCCCTTAAGAACATGAGAGAACTTA
>NW_015315424.1:0-249 GCF_001447785.1 Gekko japonicus
ACAGCACCCAGACAAAATAATTTGGAATGGAAAATGCCAGGAAACATTTACCATGTTACAACAAGCGCTAACATCAAAGTTTATCTTAAGAGCACCTAACTACCAAAAAGAAAAAAGTTTTACATAGCCACAGACTCTCCATGGCTAGCATTACATGCAGTGTTATTACAGGAGGGAGATGACATCAAACATCCAATAGCTCAATTAAGCAGAAAACTGGCAGAGAGAGGAACTATTCCTCAGTGCAGA
>NW_015315425.1:0-249 GCF_001447785.1 Gekko japonicus
TAGGCAGGAGACCTGGTTTGAGTTCCATCTTGGTGCATGAGAACATCTTCCCGGCCTAGTCCATGAGACAGATAGCACACAGATCAAGATGTACTCATATCTGAGTCCGGGCTAAGTTATATGTGATCAGGTCTCCCAAATTGTAATTTAGTAGTAAAAAGCAGCTGGTGGAAGCTGGCAAGATGGGTTGGGATGTAGACCGTTGAGGCCAAATCACACCTTAGGAGATCCAGTAATGGAGATCCAGTG
>NW_015315426.1:0-249 GCF_001447785.1 Gekko japonicus
TCCCAACCCAGACCTGGCAACCCTAGGACTTCTGCTTTGGTCCCTGCACAATTTTAAGAGGGCAATATTCCATTGGAGAAGAAATAAAACCTCGGAAATGTTTCTGTGGAAGAGCAGATCAGTGCTTATGGGGCATGGAGGCGACCGTGCTGGTAGTGCTAGTTACAAAAGGGCAGCGGTCCACAGAAAGCCACATTCCAAAACTGCTTCTCCCGGTCTATGTGTAATGTATTCAAATCTGCCTTGAAT
>NW_015315427.1:0-249 GCF_001447785.1 Gekko japonicus
GTGGCAGAGAAAGAGGGAGAGCGAGAGGGAGAATTGTCTATGCACACGGTCTATGCGAGATGTATAATGCCAATGTATTGAGGCCCTAATAATAAAATACGTCAGCATTTGATTGGAAAAGCTGGTAAAAAATATTAATGAAGAATCATGGGTTGGGGTCACACAAAGAGAAAAGTGAGACAAAAACTGGGGCTAAAACAGTAGAGATAAAATACAGTAGAAATATAGCAAGTAGATAAATGGGTACCT
>NW_015315428.1:0-249 GCF_001447785.1 Gekko japonicus
CCTAACCACTGCACCAAACTGGCCAGGTTCATTAGAGTGCACCAACTCCTTTTAGGGCCATTTTGCATGTATATTTCCCCCCAACATGGAGATTTCTTCCCAGTGCAAGTCTCCAGGATGCAGCCAGCATGGTGTATTGGAGTGTTCAATTAGGACTAGAGAGTCTGGGGTTCAAAGCACTCGCAGTCAGGAAGCAAACTAGGTGAGCTTGAAAGTCACCATTTCTCAGTGTTGAGAGGATAAGGGGGG
>NW_015315429.1:0-249 GCF_001447785.1 Gekko japonicus
TTGTTTGTTGTGGTTAATATCCCTGTTCCAAAGACATGCCATTTTAAACATGAGAGAGGAAAAGCCAAGCGTTTGTACATGGGACAGAACTGGCCAGAGAAAGTGGGGAATAATCAGACATGAAAGGAGAAGGGAAGAAGCATTTTTGAAAAAAGAACAGTAGCCCTGGGAAGCTTCAATTTGGTGCTGCAATTATGTTTTAAGTAGAAAAAATAGTCAATCAATTTGGTCTTCAGAAAGATTGAAAAG
>NW_015315430.1:0-249 GCF_001447785.1 Gekko japonicus
TTACCAGTCAATTATTTAGTAGCCTTTAAAATGATACGTATAACAATATATTTACCCTAGTGTTTCCTTTGAAATTGCTACACACCAAGACAGAGAAGTAGAAACATTAGTTGTTTGTTAAACACAAATTTAGCCATCAGGGCATACAGCCAAGCTGGTGGACAGCACTTTAAAACATCTTGATTACCCAGTTTTGAAGGTCATGAGCCAGAGACTGAGAAATGGTTGCTCAGAATTTATGACAGAAAC
>NW_015315431.1:0-249 GCF_001447785.1 Gekko japonicus
GACTGCTGCAACCACAGGAACCAGAGACCGCAAAGGAGTTCCTGTTCGACAGCGCATAGCCAGACCGTCAAGGTGATGAAGCACCTGATCAAGAGGCCACGCCAGCCCTTCTGCTTTCCACTAGCACCACGCCAGCAACGGTGGTCCAAAGCCCAGGTCCAGAGACCGCAACCCTTCAGATAGAGCCGTGACGTTCAATCAGAGAATGACGCAAACCGGTATACCTAAGAGACTTTGTGTGTTAAGGTG
>NW_015315432.1:0-249 GCF_001447785.1 Gekko japonicus
GAGACAGGAGATTAGAAAGAGCTGATAAAACAAAGGGGGTCCCTTGGCTTCCATCTATAACACACTGTTAGGTCTCCAGATTGGTTACTTTCCTTGTACCTGCTGAATTGCTTCCTGTGTTCAAAAGCTCAGGACATGGTGCAGTCCTCTTGATTAGTTCCAGAGCTGCGGGAGCTGATGGATTTTATATGGAAGTTTAAACGTAAATGGTGCTAGGGCAAAAGCACCGTAATTGATACGCTGCCACCA
>NW_015315433.1:0-249 GCF_001447785.1 Gekko japonicus
AATGGCTTAGGCTCAATACATAACAGCCAGCATTTGAACTCAAGTCTCTTTAGGTCAGTTCCGACGTTCTAACCCCTACACCACACTAATTCTATTTTCATTCTTCTTCCATTTGTTCATGTTTGAAAGAAAAGGTTGTTTTTCTTGAATACTGACAGAATTTTCACTTCTTTTAATTTCATGCTCTGCATTTCCAGCCTGAAGGACTAGTGCTCACACGGTTGGCAGCTGTCTATTCTCTCTCTCTCT
>NW_015315434.1:0-249 GCF_001447785.1 Gekko japonicus
TAAACTACTTTCTTCTGTTTCACCTCTTCTCTGCACTTTTGAATCGCTGTAGTGTGTTGTGTAAAATGTCTGCAGCACTTCCAAAAGTGTACTTTTTCCTCTGCACAATCTGCCTCAAACTTTTTGGAAACTTTGGAAAGTCGAGAGCTACAGCACGAGATCAATATAGCACTTCGGTGCTACAGCAGCAGCACTGAGATGCCATGGCACCATCGAGATACACTGAGATTGCAGCTGTGGTTACATGGA
>NW_015315435.1:0-249 GCF_001447785.1 Gekko japonicus
TAAAAGCCAGACGCGCCAAATCCATCTACGCAGTTTCCGAGAAGCTGAGGTGAAAGGGTGAACCTACACCTTTCAGGAAACCTGTGTTTTGATAACCATGTCCAGTAACCCTCCTAAATCGAGGTTAAAGTGCTGGGGAAAGGAAGCAAGAACCTCACCTCAATGTTTATTCAATAGTACTTGGGCCCAGTTACAAAGCATTCAGTGCCTTGGGGGGAAAAGGTTGTAACTGCTGGTTACCTGAAGTAT
>NW_015315436.1:0-249 GCF_001447785.1 Gekko japonicus
GCTGATAAAAGGCACTTCTGACTACCACTGCTACCTGCTTTTTCCAGGCAAAAGGACTCACGGCACATCGCATCTCCCTCTTCAGCACAGGTTTGACTCCTACACCCAGTTGGGTTTTACCACGATCAACATCATTTCTATCCTGTCTGGTTGTCAGTTTGCTTGCCCACATTCAGCCCACCAGCTACTGTGGTTTATCGAAGACAAGGATCTGGAACAGCCAGGTTCAAATCCCCTCTCTGTCATGGA
>NW_015315437.1:0-249 GCF_001447785.1 Gekko japonicus
CAACCCTGTAAGGTAGGTTAGGCTGAAAAGGAAGGGTGAGACAGAAATGTAACAGGGTTCAAATCGGGGTCCGTCGTGCCGAGCATCTGGCTCTCCTCTTCCATTGGCATCATTTGCAAGCAGCGTGTGGTTGGTGAAGGTGCCCATTGTATTCCATCTGTTGTGTCATGTGGTGGGTAGGTTTGCTCCCCAAAATGGGCGGTTTCTCAGAAACATTTACCAGTGTGCCTGTGCAGTGGCCATATAGTG
>NW_015315438.1:0-249 GCF_001447785.1 Gekko japonicus
CCATCTGGACAAGATCCAGTAAGGACTCCAGGGTTTTGTTGTTGTTTGTTTGTTTGTTTTTGAGACTCGTTCATTTCTGGGGGGGGTGTTAAGTGCTGTCAAGTTGCTTTCGACGACGTGGTGATCCTATGAATGAATGTCCTCCAAAACATCCTTTCGTTAACAGCCTTGCCCGGGTCTTGCAAAGGGAGGAGAGCCATGGCTTCCTTGATGGAGTCAGTCCCTAACAACATAAGAGAAGCCAATGTT
>NW_015315439.1:0-249 GCF_001447785.1 Gekko japonicus
TCCCATGCAGTTTCACCCAGCAGACGGGCTGGGAGGGTTACCTTTGGATAATAGGTGGGTCCCCTGCATGGATCTGTCATGCCTCACCAATGCTTCAGTGGCTGTAATCAATAAAATTGTGACCATAGTTCACTCCAGCATTGTGTCGGTATTCTGTTATTCGCCCCTTGCTGCCTCCTCCTTGCCCCTGGGTCCACAAATGAGCTTTGGCTCCAACTCTGTGGCTGAAAGCCTATGCACACTTGCAAG
>NW_015315440.1:0-249 GCF_001447785.1 Gekko japonicus
GGAGAGGATTTCCCCCTTTTCATTCAAAAAACACAAAACGCCATCTCCCTGAGGTATTCTCTCTCCTTCCGCAGCGCTCCGACAAGACATTTAATTGATTATTATTAAATCCACTGTCACACTGCTGATTAATGAATCTTGTCACTTCTTGCCTTCCCATTTCTACCTGCAGTGAAATCACATGCACGCATTGCCCATCAATGATAACAAAATGATCTGGCTCTTGTTCCAAATTAATTTCTCACATAT
>NW_015315441.1:0-249 GCF_001447785.1 Gekko japonicus
ATGACATACTCTTGAGTTTTATTTGATCTGGCATGAAGAAGGAGAAACTAAACAACCAATGAACCTTTTCTAAACACTGTACATTTTCCTTCTTCACATTAGCAGCCCCATATACTGTTCCAGCATGGTGCAGAATGCTGAATTAGGACCCAGGTTCAAATTCCTGCTTGCCTTGAAACTTACAGGGTAACCCTGGGCCAATCGTTCTCTCTTAGCCTTACCTACCTTGCAGGGCTGTTGTGAGAATAA
>NW_015315442.1:0-249 GCF_001447785.1 Gekko japonicus
CAGGTTGAGCTCTGGAAAGTTTCTTTCTTTTCTTTCCTCCTCCTTTTTGCCATATGTCCTCAAAACATCTGCACTTGAAAGGAACTCAGAGAAAACATATGTACAAGTATTCAGTGTATTTGTAAATACGTAAAAAGGTGAACCCAATTACGGTAGGTGGTGGTATTATGGGGATTTGGGGTTGTAGCAAAACTGGCCTCACATTCATCTTGTTTTGCCACGAGGGATCTGAGATAGACTGGGACGTTT
>NW_015315443.1:0-249 GCF_001447785.1 Gekko japonicus
GCCACTGGGATCCCCCCCTCCCCCGAGCCTCACAGGTCCCTTGAGCCTCACAGGTCCCTAATATAAGTTCTTTGGAATATTCGAGTGAATGCATTGCAGTATGATAGAGTACAGCTGTATTCTCACATATCATATATTGCAATACCATCACCCTACAGCACTCACTTGAAACTGGATTTTCCTCTATGGAGAAGACAGTCCAGGAGGTGCATGATTGCTTCAGCGCTATGATAGCACAGTATCCCACAA
>NW_015315444.1:0-249 GCF_001447785.1 Gekko japonicus
CCGCATTTAGTGCACTCATTACCTAAACAATCACCCAACTGATTAGCCATCAATAAGCCCCCCTGGTTGCCTGCACGGCCACTGAATCAGGGCAGATCCTTTTGTCCTCGGCAGGGTGTGAAATCGGATGCGGGGCCAGGGACGAAAGGGAAATGTGAATCCCAGAAAGGTTTTTGCTCTGAAATCTTGTACTAGAGGGGACGCCCTGGAAGGGGACAAGACTGAAGGAGGAGGAGGAGATTGGATTTA
>NW_015315445.1:0-249 GCF_001447785.1 Gekko japonicus
GCTGACAAACTCCTTTCCCTTCCCCAAAAGCCACTTCTCCACATCTGTGCCACAGTCCAGATCTGAACTAGGACCCGCATCTGACATCATTTACACCAGGCTGGGTAGCCCAGACCTAACCTGTCTACACTGCAATGTGTGAATTGGTAGGAGTGTCGGCAGGTAGAATAAACTTGGGAGATAGGATTGCCAACCTCAAGGTGAGCGTTGAGATCTCCTGGAGTGGCTCAGTGGTTAAGGTGCTGAACT
>NW_015315446.1:0-249 GCF_001447785.1 Gekko japonicus
AAGTCAATTACAGCTATTAGATCCATTTCGCTAAGAAATTTGCTGGTAAGTACCATTGGACAGGTGGGAGTGGTGACGCCTAGGAAACCAGCCATAGCTTGATCAACCAGGCCTGGGAGATGCACAGAAGAATGGTGGACAGCATAACAACAGGGGCCCGTGGAGAAACACGGGTTTATATATGCAATGACAAGTGATGAGGGCTGCTACAGAAGCAGCAGCAGAGTGAGGCCACTGGGAAGGGGGGGG
>NW_015315447.1:0-249 GCF_001447785.1 Gekko japonicus
GGGGGGGGGGAATGGCATTACATGCCATGGATGAGACCAGAGCAAGGTCCAGCTACACTGTCCAGAGCAGGGTGACTCCTCAACTCTTGAGTGACTTTGTCATGGGCAAAAAGTGCATCAGTGTTGTTTGGATTGCACTTCAGTTTACTGGCATTCATTGATCCCGATACCCTCTCAGGCATTTGCTGAGATGTCTACAGTCTCACCTGACTCAGCTGTTAGGGAGAAATGGAGCTGGGCATCATTCAC
>NW_015315448.1:0-249 GCF_001447785.1 Gekko japonicus
ACCTCCCCCCCCCCCCAACATTGTGTTTAAAAAGGCATTGGATAGTTCGGTCCACAGTATTCGTTTTGGCACAGAATACCATGTGTACAATTGTGCAGGTAAATTGCCTGGCAAGGTATACGCATGCATGCATAAATCAGCTCTTTTGGGTCTGCAGGTATAGCGTTGGAGCGTTCAGTATGTGGACGGGGGTGTGGCTCAGTGGCATGCAGAAGGTCCAAGGTTCAGTCTCTGGCATCTCCAGTTAAA
>NW_015315449.1:0-249 GCF_001447785.1 Gekko japonicus
GCCGCCGCCTCCCTGCCGAACCCAGGTCAACTGCATCCCAGACAAAGGACAGCGATGAGGACCTGCCATGTCTCGGAACACCGGAGCCCGTGGAGAACTCGCCAACTGTAAGCGAGCAGCCGGCCGCCAGGGAAGAGCCATCAGAGACAGCTGGTTGAATGCCAGAGCCAGCCATTGCCAAGGGCCCTGACTCCTTGCCAACACCTTGAATGATGTATATCTGCTTGCTTTGCACGCTTTCCCCCAGTT
>NW_015315450.1:0-249 GCF_001447785.1 Gekko japonicus
CACCGTTGGTAAATAGGAGGTTTAGGCCTGAGATGGCAGAGCCCAGGGGAGGTAGAACAGGGCTGGACCACTTCAGCCTACAAGTTTGGGATGCCCAAATAGAACTCTCCAAATAGAAAACAAACACAGCAGAGAGGAATGTTCTACCCTGTCTCTTTGCTGGCTGTGATGGTTTTCTTTTTGCTGGGAGCTCATAAGATCGGAGAGCATTCCAGAATGTCATCCTCCACATACATTCCAAAGTGTTGC
>NW_015315451.1:0-249 GCF_001447785.1 Gekko japonicus
AGACCCTTCTGCCCAGATAGCTTGTGCAAACAAACCAAATTTAAGCCATTTTTTAAAAGCTCATTTTCCATTTGTTGATGGTAACAAAAAATCAGTTTCAACATTTGCTATAACAGTGCTGCTCCCCTGAACCTTTTGGGCTATCTACACAGGAGCATTAACCCTGCGTCCACTGTCAAAGCAAAGAAAATTGTGTTTGAAACTCATTGGCCAATTTTGCCATCTTCCCATCTATCTTGGAGGAGGAGG
>NW_015315452.1:0-249 GCF_001447785.1 Gekko japonicus
TCTGGGTTTTTGGACTTTCCTTTTGGACCAGCACGGCTGCCAACAACTTATTTTCCCATGGGAGACTGCCGCTTTCCTCCAGGAGGGCCTTGGTCTGGCCCTTCCCCTTTCTGCCTGGTGATAACCCACCTGCCTAGAGCACATTCCAGTGTGTGTGTGTGTGTGGAGGGGGGAGAGTTTCACATGTGAGCAGGGTGGGTGAAACCTGAGCCTCTTTCAGCATTGTTGCGAGGCGGGCTCCTTCCCCCC
>NW_015315453.1:0-249 GCF_001447785.1 Gekko japonicus
TTGACCTTTAAAGCCCAGTACAGCCTGTGGTACACATAATTACAGGTCTCCCTCTTTAGTTATGAGCCAGCAAGACTACTCCAGTCCTCACAGTAGGGTTAACTTACCATCCACTTGTTGAGGGAGGTTAGTTCTGTACCAGCTCATACAAAGGCTTCTTCTGTGGCAGCTCCATCCCAATAGTATGGACAGACAAATGAACTGAGGGCGGTGAAGCTGTTTTTCAGTCAATTGTGTATGTAAGGCTTT
>NW_015315454.1:0-249 GCF_001447785.1 Gekko japonicus
TGGGATGACACCAATTAGCAGATCAATGGCAGCTGGCCCTTTAAGGGTAAGGCACCCACTGATGGCTGGCACTTTGACTGCCAGCTGTCTGAGTATCAGCTTTTGGGAAACTCCACCCTGGGGGTGGGGAAGGAGAGTAATGAGGTAGAAATGGTTCAGGAGGCATTATTGGTCCCTCACAGGCTGGGCCGTACCCCATAATGCTTTTGGGTAGAGGGAAGCCATTGGGCATGCCCCAGGCCTGGCTAG
>NW_015315455.1:0-249 GCF_001447785.1 Gekko japonicus
ACACGACTTCACCTGACGATTGGCCAAAATCTCCAGGTAGGCTTTTCCCAAAATGGTGTTATACACTTTAAAACAAAACTTAAAACTTTAAAACAAAACTTAAAAGGGGAAAAACCAATGAAGCATCTTTGAAAGAGGAGCTCTTTCCAGATAACTCAACCTGTAAGGCAAGAAGAACCTTGGAGAAAGGGTGGGGGGGACAAGTCTATGCAGACGTCCCGGTCCCATGAAGAATACCAAGGGCCAAAA
>NW_015315456.1:0-249 GCF_001447785.1 Gekko japonicus
GCTGCGGCGCGGCTGCAAGCCCCCGCGGGGCCGGGTTGCGGCGCAGCTCTGCATTATGGACTGCGTTAAAATGTCTGTTTATTAGGGAAATATGCGGCTCCATGCACGCTGGGCGCCTGGGGGGGTGTCGTTCATGGCGCAACTCTGCACTCTGAGAGGGCAGAATGGGGAGTTCTGCAGGGGTAAGGGGCCCCTGGGCTGCATTTTTTAGATGGGGGGATTCTCAAGTACGGCATTCAGGATTGTGAC
>NW_015315457.1:0-249 GCF_001447785.1 Gekko japonicus
GCCATGGATGTGGGACAGTTCGTGCCAGGAAACCCCACCCACACAATTGAGGGAGTCTCAGTGTCACCACTCATATTCACTGATGGCGTGTATCCCCTACGATGCTGGCTCATCCCACCCTACAAAGGGCACCTGAACCAACAGCAGGCACACTTCAATAATGTGCATAGCCAGGTCAGAAACATTGTGGCGCATGCCTTTGGCCGGCTGAAGGCACGGGGGTGGTGTCTGCTAGTCCAGCTGCCGCTA
>NW_015315458.1:0-249 GCF_001447785.1 Gekko japonicus
TACCAGGGCAAGGGCCTTCTCTGTGGTGGTCCTGTCCTGGTGGAATACTTTACCAGAGGACACATGTGCCCTGCGGAACCTTGTTAGCTTCCACAGGGCTGGCAAGACAGAGATCTTCCAACAGGCTTTTAAGCAGTCATCGCATATGTCTTGCAGTTCTTGTTTCCAGTAGATCGTTTTACTGTTGGGTTGTTGGTTGCAGCTATGTTTTAATAAGAGATTTATATAGTTGTCTTTAAATTGTGTTAT
>NW_015315459.1:0-249 GCF_001447785.1 Gekko japonicus
GCAAACTCGCCGCCGTCTCTTTGCCTCCCCGTAACCCCCTTTAGAGGATGACTGATTTCTTCTGGTGTTCAGAGTCCATTCCTCTTTCTAGCACCATTTGAAATCGGTTATAGTGATGGGGGAGTATCGCCGGGCCTAAGTCTACGGAGCACCGTTACCAAGATACAGCAAAAAGAAAAAAACAAGCCGTCAAGGAGAATCCCCATTGGACAAAAGAACATCTTACCATCATAAAGTGTGTGTGTGTGT
>NW_015315460.1:0-249 GCF_001447785.1 Gekko japonicus
AACTGCCGGACTCTGGCAAAGCTCCCTCAAGAGGCCGGCACTCAGCTTGGTGCCTCAAGGAAAGTGGTGCACTAGTCAGCGTCGATAAAAGTACTTTGAGCATGTGCAGAGTGGATTTCCGGCACCCTTGGGCTACCGCCCCTGGCACCTTGCGCCCACGGGAGGAGGGCGGGCTGAAGTCAGGCACCTGTATCATGGGAATGGAGCTTTTCCCATGGGGGGGGGGTGCCGGAAGCCTGCGAGGGGCCT
>NW_015315461.1:0-249 GCF_001447785.1 Gekko japonicus
GAAACCTTTACCTTTTACCTTTACTGGAAAAATATTGTTCCAGACTTCAGGTGCTTTTGCAATTAATTAGAAATACGGTAACACAACTGTATAAGTACGCAGCAGAAAAGAAAGCAGCCCTCATGTCCTTTAACTACCCTATGATGTAATAACTCATCAACATTCATTAATTCAGGTTCTCATTCACATTGGCTCAACGCCTATGTAAGTTCAACTGAGATTTTATGTTCCTCTCTTCTCTTGTCAGAC
>NW_015315462.1:0-249 GCF_001447785.1 Gekko japonicus
TTTCTGCCCTCAGAAGGGCCACCACGAAGGTGTACAAATCAAAACATACGTAGTAAATCACGTTTTAAAAACCCTTAAAGCCAACCAAGCCAAAGTACGTGCACATCATTAGAGCCATTTAAACCAGAGCTAAAAACATGCAAAGACATAACAGCAAGAATTAACACATCTAAAACAGTTATCATGTTGGGCAGGCAGGAGGGGTCATGGAGGGAATGCCATAGAGTTGCACTGTGCTAAATGATTCAC
>NW_015315463.1:0-249 GCF_001447785.1 Gekko japonicus
GGGGGGCTGTCTGTGTTCTGTTGCAACAGAATCAAATGCTGTTGATTTTGGGGGGAGAAAATGCCAGCAGTATGAAACATGGGCATGGCAAAGAAAGCTGCTGTATATGGAAAACTGAATGCTACTGGGCTTCCCTGAGAGGCCGTTGAGTATGAGAATGGCACAATCTAGTCCACAGAACAGGGTATGCCATGCTTCAACCTGCTGCCGCCGCCTGCTGTCTCTTCCCTTCTTCCAGTTGCTACTCCA
>NW_015315464.1:0-249 GCF_001447785.1 Gekko japonicus
CCCAGAGCTGGCAACCCTGCTGTCAGTGGCTTACTGGGGCAGTGGCCCACTCAGAACATTCCCAGTGAGTTAAATGGCCGGTCCATCGCGATCCTAAGTTCATCCACTAAAGTAAATATATTCAAATGTTTGCAGATATGCTTTCCACAAAGCAAACCGCTGGGGAATTGAAATGATGTCTAAATGTGAGTGTCGCAGGAAGTGAAGCTCATAACGTCTTTCATTCACTTAGATGACACAAGACTCACA
>NW_015315465.1:0-249 GCF_001447785.1 Gekko japonicus
GTGCACCTAATGAGGAAATTGTTGAGCATGAGACCCTGAGAGGCCTGCTCGGGAAAGGCCAGGCAAGGCCCAGGTGGAGGTGGTGGGGGCTGACAGCCCTAGAGACAGGCCCAGTCCGCAGCCATCAGTGGCGCCTGGTAGGAGGTGGCGCAGCATCCGCCGTGCTTTTAGGGCAAGGCTGAAAGGCAGCGAGGGGAATCTGTGGGCTGGAAAGGGCGTTCCTCATAATCCCTTGAGCTGGATGGGGGG
>NW_015315466.1:0-249 GCF_001447785.1 Gekko japonicus
CAGAGCCTGCAAAAGTGGGCCTCAGGCCTTGCAGTTTTAATGATTGGGACGTCCTTGCTTCATTTTAAGAAGTGGGTCACCATAACAAGTACATTTGGAGTTGGGTGGTCGTGGTCATGGTTGGGACCCGCTGATCTAGTCCGGCTCTGCGATCGGACATCCCCCCAGGCCCCCCCATCCACCCAGCCAGCATTCTGAGGTGATGGAATCCCCCAACTTCCCTCACCTCTTCTTGCACCAGGGGATGAC
>NW_015315467.1:0-249 GCF_001447785.1 Gekko japonicus
TACGGCTCCTGTTGGTTGTCGGGCCTCAGATGCCAAACTGGATTTGTGCCCACCTCTGTCCTCTGTCAGAAGAGCCAACAATTGAAGTCTTCCCTCAAGGCACGAGGTTTAAGAAAACGTTCCTGTACACTCACACTTAAACAGGTGTGTGTTTGAATGACTTTACCTTCCCTTCCCTGATAATCTGACCTGATAGAGTTCATTGCTGAGCATGAGTGCATATTTACTGTACCGAGCAAGGAGGTGAGC
>NW_015315468.1:0-249 GCF_001447785.1 Gekko japonicus
TGCAGAGCTGTGTTCAAGCATGTGCCGCCGGTCATCGCTGGCGCCACCCAACGTACTGTGCTTTGCTACGAAGAACAGCGCCGGCCTAACTCAGCAAGCCTATCGGTCAGAGAGGGACCGACTGAACATATGAAACTGCCTTGTACTGAATCAGACCGCTGGTCCATCAAGGTCAGTATCATCTACTCGGACTGGCGGTGGCTCTCCAAGGTCTCGCACTGAGGTCTTTCACAGCACCTGCTACCTGAT
>NW_015315469.1:0-249 GCF_001447785.1 Gekko japonicus
CTCCCCACAACAGGCACCCTGTGAGGCACTATACAGAACTTGAGAAAAACAACACATAAGGATAATCACTACTTTTAGTGAGCGTCAGTTTTCACCGTCTTCCTGCTCTTTTGGACTTGCTTGGTTTACTGTGGATATTCTCCTAGATTTTGCTGTTGCTTTAGGGTAAAGGTGCCGCTTGGGCTTTTTGCTCATGGCTCCCTCGCCTTCTCTTGTCACTAGTGTTCCCCCTAAGCTCAGTTAGTGTGA
>NW_015315470.1:0-249 GCF_001447785.1 Gekko japonicus
TAAGTCCCCTGCCAGCCAGCTGATCAGCAGCTGAAGGGCAGGGCATGGTGGCAGAAGACCTCCACTTCTGCCAGGGAATCTGGCAACCCTAGGTATTCCAATCCTTAAGGATATGGGGTTGGACTTTGCCTTCTGTTCTGCTCTCATTTTATTACCCTGCTGTGCCAAATTTCCTCCAGCAGTCTGTCCTCTTCTGGTTGCCTGCTGATTGCTGCTATCCAAAACTTATTCCCTATCCAAGCAAGTTTG
>NW_015315471.1:0-249 GCF_001447785.1 Gekko japonicus
GGGGGGCCTGGGGGCCATCCTGGTGAACACTTGCACGTCTCAAGCCAAGATCAGCGCTCACCTCATCACAGGAAGTCTCTGGACTGTAGGCTGGTGCCTTGGGAATTAGAGGTCTACAGTGAGACAGTTTTAAGCGCGTCCAACTCCCACTAGGGAGGCCAGCGTTTCAATGTCTACTTTGACACAAACCTTGCCAGGGGACATTTCGCCAGCAATAATTTCTCAGCCTAGCCTACTTCACAGGATTGT
>NW_015315472.1:0-249 GCF_001447785.1 Gekko japonicus
TGCATTATTCAGCGTGTGTGAAAGTGCCATGAGCTTCATGTTTGACCACTACTCCACTCTACCACCTGACCATTCTTGAGCACTAACCCAGAAGTGCAGGAAACAACAACAAAGGATATTCCCAGTTATGCCCCTTTTTTATGCATCATTCCCGTGCTTGGGCTTGGTTACTTGAATTGTCTCCATGGTTCTGTTGGCCAGTGCTCTAGTAGAGTTCAGTCTGCTGTTGTCTTGGGTTATTTGGATGCT
>NW_015315473.1:0-249 GCF_001447785.1 Gekko japonicus
TTCTCCAAGGGAAGCGATTCCTGTAGTCTGGAGGTCAGTAGTCATCCCGGGAGGCCTCCTGTCCCCACCTGGAAGTTGGTAACTCTAGGTCCATGAGGTCTCTACAGGCACCAGGCAGGCCCTCACACTTCAGGCCAATGCCAGTTCTTCCCCCACTGGGGTGCAGACAACATACAACCATTACAAAGGAGCCACACTATGCTTGATCTGGTTTGGTGACAGATCTCTGAACCACATGGCTCCCCATAC
>NW_015315474.1:0-249 GCF_001447785.1 Gekko japonicus
GTGAGCTTCAAGGGGGGAGGGTATTCCAATGGTGAGATGACACCACTGGGAGACACACAGACACACACACACACACCCTGTCTAGGGTTCCCAGCACTGCCTAGGCAAATGTTGGAAGATTCGGGGCCAATGCCTGGGGAGAGTGGACTTTGGGAAGGATATGATGTCACTTCTGTGTGATGCTCTAGGAATTTCCCCTGATCTCTGTGGTAAATATAATAGAATTTAGAAGAAGAAGAAGAGAAGAGA
>NW_015315475.1:0-249 GCF_001447785.1 Gekko japonicus
TTTTTTATATTATATTGTTTGACTCACTTGATAGAGCTATCTCTGGATAATTTTATGATATTATACTTGGCACTTAGGCAGCATATTTCACATGTTAGAGCTTTTGTATGCATTTTTGCAATTAGCCTCCTATTCACCAAGTTAAACTGACCAGTAGTATTATCCCCATATTGGAAAAGGAGCAGACTGAGAGTAAAACAGTAGTGGCTTACCTAAGGCTATGTAGTTAAGAACATAAGAGAAGCCAAT
>NW_015315476.1:0-249 GCF_001447785.1 Gekko japonicus
TTAAATCCAGAGACTGGAGACATGAAAAATCAAGACAAATCTTTCTACAGATCTCAAATTTACCTCCCAAACATTGGGGGTTAAAGCCCCCCCAAATAAGAGAACCAGTGACTGCACTTTTAAGAACTGAATGCCTTATGAGATCTCAGTGGCCATTGTGGGAATTACTAGGCAACCACAACAGTATTACCAGACCTCAAATCTTGGTTTCTGTCAGTAAAAAAACACAAGGGATAGAGCCCTTTCCAG
>NW_015315477.1:0-249 GCF_001447785.1 Gekko japonicus
AGAGGGTGGGCAGTGAATTAGCATACAGAGTAATGATGATGTTTTTAACATATTAAAATAATAGTAAGCTTGGCTTATATGGCTATCATTTGTTTGGTTTCAACTTGGGGGGGACAAACATAGCAAGGTAGTAAATATGTCAGCAGATTGATGGATCCTTAATTGCGGACTGGTGAGAGTGTGTTAGTAGGTTCCCTCCATCTCCTCGCAAGCATGAAGATGACCTAGCAGCATCTCTCTCTCTTTTTT
>NW_015315478.1:0-249 GCF_001447785.1 Gekko japonicus
CATGTGCTGTATAACTTTGCTGTGTGCTTCTCGTGACCCTTCAATGTCTTGTCCATAGAGCCCAACCTAGATCCCAGAATGTTGTTGTTCAGGAAGAACTGGAAATCCTAACTAAAACTTTTTGTAAGTACTACAACCCTCTCTGGAGTTTGAATGACGCATGATGAATGGATCCAATGCTTGTGGAGAATAAGTCCACTCAAGTCTCTGGAAACACACAGCTATCAAACACAACGTAAAATGCTTTTT
>NW_015315479.1:0-249 GCF_001447785.1 Gekko japonicus
TTGGCTTCTCTTATGTTCTTATGGTGTGTGTGTGTGTGGGGAAAGCAAAACGGCGAGAGTAACCCCCCTCTCCCTTCCAGCTACGGTGACATGGTGCCCAGCACCATCGCAGGGAAGATCTTTGGCTCCATCTGCTCCCTCAGTGGGGTGCTCGTCATCGCCCTCCCGGTTCCCGTCATCGTGTCCAACTTCAGCCGCATCTACCACCAGAACCAGCGGGCAGATAAACGGCGGGCCCAGCAGGTGAGC
>NW_015315480.1:0-249 GCF_001447785.1 Gekko japonicus
CTGAGGCAATTTTGTTAGCTGGACATACATGGAGGTAATCACCCCAGACCTGGGACACGACAGAACGATACCGTGCTGGGCCCTCTGGTTCAGCTTTGATGTACCTCAGAACAATGGATTGGATGAAGTCTTCTGTGGCATTGCATATATGTATGTTCAGCCCTTCCAAGAACCGCTTCCAGGTCAAAAATCTTTCATTGAAAGCATCTAAGTAAGGAATAACATGGAAGGTAAAGATGGACCCTTCGT
>NW_015315481.1:0-249 GCF_001447785.1 Gekko japonicus
ATAATTACTATGGGACCAACCCCCAGAGTGAGCCCATCTGTCAAACAGACTCCTTAAAGGATGAAATCCAGCCAGTGAGTTCCTTCAGGCAGCAAGGCTTCTCTTGATTTGCTAACTAAGATGGCAACAGTGCACACAGCTTGCATGCTTGGATGCCCCATTAAAATTAGCAGCATGAGAATTAATTAAAGGAATGAAATTAATTAAAGGAATGAAATTACTCTGGACAAACAGAGGCAAGGTAAATAT
>NW_015315482.1:0-249 GCF_001447785.1 Gekko japonicus
CCACCCCAAACTCCCTTGCTGCTGAACTTGTTATAAAACACTGATTCAGGCTTGCGGCAGGGCGGTCAACTTTTCAGGCTTCTGCCCTCAGGATGCCTTTGTAACATCAGCTTGAGCTTTTGACAAAAGCAGATGATCGTGCCCATCTCTGCCCAGGGAGGAAAAATCACCCAATGATCTCAGCACACCAAGCTGCTGCTGACGTGCAGGGACAGGATGTGGCACTTCATTTCTTGATCAGTTGGCAAC
>NW_015315483.1:0-249 GCF_001447785.1 Gekko japonicus
AAAAATACTCCTGTGTAGTTCTGATCTATCACTCAGGGGAAGACATGATAACCTGTGTGAATTTATCCACTTCCCAACTGAGCAGTAAACATAACAACTGGATTGGTGTTGTGACCATGTTCTAGTGGCCAAAACTGACATTTCACCAATGCACACTTTTCTTCCCATGAATTTATCCAATTCCCAACAAACCTGCCCTCCTTCTACATCTGAACATGTTTTCTCTCTGCCCAACTCTTTCATCCATGC
>NW_015315484.1:0-249 GCF_001447785.1 Gekko japonicus
CATGTTGGGGGGGGGAAGTCTTGTTGTTGTTTTTAATGCTGTCGTGATTTGTCAACTACTGATTAAGAGAAACAGAAAAAGACTCATGGTGGAAGGGGAGAAATGGCTGCATGAGGGCCTAGGACAGGGGAAATGTGGGGTAAAGTACCATGTGGAAGCTCCATCGCTGTATGCTGAACCAGCAGCCACAGCGGCAATGAGGAAACCCCAGGGACTCATGAAAGTCACCATAATCTCTCTCAATATCAC
>NW_015315485.1:0-249 GCF_001447785.1 Gekko japonicus
AACCAGCCCGTCCCGGAAAAGCCCGCATTGGCCATCAGCGAGACCTCAGTGTCGGTCGTCTGGATGCCTTGGCAAGAGGTGTGAGCCCGCCTTTCCCCCGCCAGCCCCAGACACGGTTCACAACATGGACCGACCCCTTCCAGAGAGCACGTAGAGCTGCGAGAGGAAGAGCAGGACGCGGCACGACCCCTGGACCAGCCCCGCTGCCTCCAGCGCCGCCATCTTGCCCGCATCCGGGTACCTCCCTCC
>NW_015315486.1:0-249 GCF_001447785.1 Gekko japonicus
CTGTCAGCAAAGATAAAATGGGGATAGAAAAGAATCCGGTGGTGTCTAACACTGAGAGACTTGGTTATTCAAGGGCATAGCATGGGAGATAGAAGTCCAAAGACCAGAATATTTTAGGACCCTTCCTTAAATTTTCAGCTGGGGGGGGGCTTTAACTTTTGAAATAGGAGGCAAAGTGTACAGGCTGTTTTCTAGTCAGTTACTCCACCAAAAATACACCTGCTCTTACCTATCAGCATTCTGGTTAAT
>NW_015315487.1:0-249 GCF_001447785.1 Gekko japonicus
CTTCACTCCGATTATCACAACAACAATCTGGTAAGGTAGTAGTTCTGTATTAGGCAAAATTATGATGTTCTGGCACTCTATATGTGTAATTTGGTCATAAAAACAGCTGCAGGGAGAACCAATGTGTGTGAACTGGGACCCTGATGCTTGGGAATCGGCCCTAAACTCTCATTGCGCCATTTTCCTCAGTCAGAAATGTCCCCTTCTTAACTGTTTTAAGCTGGCAGGGAAAAGAAATGCACACACACA
>NW_015315488.1:0-249 GCF_001447785.1 Gekko japonicus
AGCAAGGGAAACCTTTACCTTTAAGTTTACAATAGCTTCCCTGTCAAACTTAAACTTATTACCAACGTAAAATCTATAGCTGATAACTTGATTTGCATGTCTTTCAGAATTCCAGATTTTCAGTTGTACAGTTGTTAGTGATGCCATCTCTTGTTTGTCTTAAATTGGTTTCTGATGTTATTAACTTTATTATATTTAACGCTTGGATATTGTTCCGAAGGCTTAATGCTGTACTGTAAGTCACACAGA
>NW_015315489.1:0-249 GCF_001447785.1 Gekko japonicus
CATCCTTCAGTGTACTGGCAGGGCACAGGCTTGTTGTGGTAGTGGCACACCATCTGTAACTCTATGATTGCCAGTCCCATCGGGGGATTCTACATCCTTACTTTCTTTTTCCCCCTGTTGCTCTGAGTGGACATTTAAGGGGGAAAAAATTGAAATGGCCATCAGGCAGATCACATGACATCACTTCTGGGGAAAAGGAAGTGACATCATGCCTTGTGAAGAATCACCAGCAACTCTGTGGTAAAACCA
>NW_015315490.1:0-249 GCF_001447785.1 Gekko japonicus
TTTCATAGAAATGCTTAAACACAAAGAGAAAGATCTTGAAGAGAAATTACCAAATTGGGGGGCAGGGGGGGGAATTGTTTATCTCCAATAAAATGAAGGCGAGGAGTCTCAAGGTTGGGAGCAGGATGACTGCAGGAGCTGCCATGACAAAAATGAACGGAAGGGACTTACCCTGGCCAAGATTAACAGCTGGGAATCCCTCTAGTATTTTCAGGGTTGCCACTAAAATTTCATTTTTCATTTCCCTGA
>NW_015315491.1:0-250 GCF_001447785.1 Gekko japonicus
AAGAGTTCCTTGGCACGTAGTGTTGCAGAAAACAGAGCAGAGTTTGCTGTGCTAGATGGACCAATGGTTTGAATTGGTATAAGGCAGCTTCACATGTTTGTGCATGCCCTTTAAAGCACTTTCCCCCACGCAATAACAGAAAGACCATTTAGATGTGGGCAGGAAATATGACAGAGTGGTAGAGCACCTAAAAGAACAATGCCAATCAACTTCAAATAAAAGATCTCAAGTGGTTAAGATGCTGAACTGC
>NW_015315492.1:0-249 GCF_001447785.1 Gekko japonicus
TGGGGGAGAGGCAGCTGTGCATTTCCTGCAGGGGGCTGGACTAGAGGACTCTTGAGGTCCCTTCCAGCTGCTCAAAGCTCACAGGTCCGATGTGCCCCAGTCCCACAACCCGCCCTCCACTTCAGACAACGAGGCTGCCTTTTAGGGGCCCCCCCCGAACTTTGGTCCCCCACTTGGGGGAAAGCCATTCTTTGAAACCAAAGGCACTTCCTGACCAAGAGGTGGGCAAAGAGACCAGGCTGCCCCCAG
>NW_015315493.1:0-249 GCF_001447785.1 Gekko japonicus
CCCCCCAGGTAAGACTAGATCTTCCCTATGTTCCTGAGAGGATCTGCCCTGTAGACTGAAATATGCTCATGAGCAAGACTATGCAAAACTGATTTACTCGGTTTTCAGAGGGCAGTCATGTTGGTTTGCGATAGAACGGCTAGATTCGAGCCCACCAGCATGTTAGAGACCAAAAAGATTTTCAGGGAATAAGCGTTCTAGAGTCAGTCCTTCCTTTGCTTTGCCAGAAGTCGCCATGACTTCCAGACA
>NW_015315494.1:0-249 GCF_001447785.1 Gekko japonicus
AAGAAGTCTTGTGGCACCTTTAACATGAACATGTTTTTATTCTAGCATAAGCTTTCATAGACTACAGCCCACTATTAGATGCATGTTTTAAGGTGCACCAATGCACCAGCTTGTTGTTGTTTTTTGCTATCAAATAACACAGCTACCTCTGTAGAGTTTGTTGCTGTGCTAGGTTTGCCTGGTCTGACTCAGGAAATACTAAAAAACTTTGGGGGTGGTACTTAGCAAGGATGTGATATCACTTTTGTG
>NW_015315495.1:0-249 GCF_001447785.1 Gekko japonicus
TGAGCTACTGGCATCAAAGTTGTGATCAAACTATTTGGCTATTGCAAAAATTGTCCATTGGTTGACTCTTCACTCATGTTTTTTTAAACTAAATTGCCTATTTTTGTAATGTGCTTTTTATGCCTGTTTTGTTACTAAATACAAAAGGAATGGGCAAGTAAAAGGTTGATGAGTCAGAATATTTCCCAGGATAAATGAAGAAAGGGAAGGAATGGAGTGCTACTATCAGGGGTCTTTTCGTAGAAAAAG
>NW_015315496.1:0-249 GCF_001447785.1 Gekko japonicus
CCTCTAGCCTGTGATCTACGATCCAATCCGAAATTTCAAGGCATTAAAATCAAAGACAACGAGTTTAGAACATGTCTGTTTGATGACGACATAATTTTATATGTGACTGACCCTATATCATCAATCCAAACCATAAACTTGAATCTTCAAAAGTTCTCTTCTGTTACTAGACTAAGAATTAATCATTCAAAAACTATGATTTACCCCATCAACATACATGAAGACATCAAAACACAATTACAATCCCAT
>NW_015315497.1:0-249 GCF_001447785.1 Gekko japonicus
GACTATCAGGAATCCTGTTAGTTCTTTTTTTAAAAAAAAAGAAATCCTAATGCATATTAATACATATTCCTGCAGCTATATTGAAAACACTGAATGCTAATTAATGAATGCTTCTTCCATGAGTTAGGACACTAGCCATTTCTTTATAACAATTTTTTTCTCTCCTATGCTTGTGTGAAAGATTCGTGTAAAGAGAGCGAACCCTCTTGGTCCAGTGTGGAGTAGAGGTTTAAACTCACTGGTCCTTTC
>NW_015315498.1:0-249 GCF_001447785.1 Gekko japonicus
TTGTAAAACTGCCCTTCCCTGTGAGACAGGGCTCAGGGCAGTGTAGATCAGTATAAAAACATATATGTATATGTAGTAAAATTATATTTAGATCCATTCTATGATACGGCAAAAGATAACCTATACCCAGTGGGTTGGTGACGGAACTGCTAAAAAATATGCCACTGCCTCGTGGGGGGGGAGCAGTAGAAACAGTGGGGGGGAGCAGTTGGATGGAATGTCATCACTGTCCTCAACCAAATGCCTGGC
>NW_015315499.1:0-249 GCF_001447785.1 Gekko japonicus
TAGTGCAAATCTAATATATTGTTGAGATTACTGTGGAACTGGGTTTATTATAAAAGTGATAGGCTGACCTCATATAATGTCCAGTTTGCTTGAACATACTAGTACGGATGAGAGTAAAGAAGAAGCAAGAATGAGATAACATGCAGGAGGAAATATACCGATAAAAACCCAAACTGATAGTGACGACCTTTGACTGTCTTGATTAGTTTACATGGCTTCTACACTTTTGGCCAGGGGTCTCTTCCTGCA
>NW_015315500.1:0-249 GCF_001447785.1 Gekko japonicus
GTAAGCAGTAAAGACTTTGTAGTCTCACATACTGTGCTCCTTACAATTCAGGTTCCATGTACCCATAATTTCCCTTTGTCTTTCAATCCTAATCCTCTTCATTTTCAAATTGTGGCCAGTGCTTGATAGTGCATATAAATGGTAAATAAGTATTGGGTCACAAATAATTAACAGTGTGGAATGTCCACTGGAAGGAGAGATGCAACGGCAATTTCGTCTTAACGTTAGGAAGAACTTCCTGACAGTCAG
>NW_015315501.1:0-249 GCF_001447785.1 Gekko japonicus
TGTGTGTGTGTTTAATTTTTCAGCTTTAGTTTTTAAGTGCAACAACAGCTCTAGGAGTTATGAAAATAAGTCGGAGCCTTGAGTGCCTAAAAGTGGCACTTTTGAGCTTACAGAACATTATTTGGATGTGCTTCTGCTGTACAGATTCCCAGCTCTGGCAAAGAGTTTCACACTCATCAGGCAATTCACAGCTTCAGTGGGACTTTTAACTGTTGGCAGCGTAATTAACATAGCAATGGTGCACAACCT
>NW_015315502.1:0-249 GCF_001447785.1 Gekko japonicus
GAATACCAGTGCTAGGAGGCAACGTCAAAAGGAGGACCCCTGTGCTCCATTGCTTGGCTACTTGGTGAGACAAGATGAAGAACTAGATGGGTCACTGGTAAGATCTAGCAGGGCTCCTCTTATGTTCTTGGGGTCCGCAAGAAACCAAAGATATATCTTTGTGTGGTAGGGGAAATCTCCCTTCTTAGCCCTAGAATTCCCAGCCGTTCATGGGAGCAGGACCACTTAGGACAGGGGTGTCAAACATGT
>NW_015315503.1:0-249 GCF_001447785.1 Gekko japonicus
TCTTCAACGAAACCCAAGCGAATACTTGCAGCGAACCGGAGTGGGTGTAATGACCTGAGCGATGAATCGGCACTTCATAACAAAGCTCTGGGTTAATTTTGGGCCAGCCCCTCTCTATCAGCCTAACCTAACACCGAAAATTGTTGCGTGGATAAAAGGGATGAGGAAAAAGACACGAGTACAGCCCCAAAGTTCCTCGGAAAAGGGGGTGAGAGCAAAATGGGAACAGATTGCCATGCTTTATTTATT
>NW_015315504.1:0-249 GCF_001447785.1 Gekko japonicus
GTCGGCAGAATTCCTTACCTTCTACTCACCATCAGTCCACGCAGTGAGTAAGCACTGATTCAGGATCATTGTGGCATCTGACATATCTGACTCAATCTACTGCATGTAGGTTATTCTAGCACTGCAGGTGCTTTTTCTGTGGACTCCTCCAGTACTTCATAGTGAGCTAGAGTTCTGAATCTGCAGACACTGTGACACCGAGGGATTGAAACGCTTCCACATTCCAGTGTATATATCCTTTCTGGGACG
>NW_015315505.1:0-249 GCF_001447785.1 Gekko japonicus
TCAAACCTGGTTCTGCCAGATTAGAGTCGATGCTCCTAACCACCACACCAAACTTTCTGGTACCACCCCATGGACAACGTTGCAGTAATAAACTTTATACAATGATACTACGAGAGACAGAAAGAACTGGAAGGAGGATATTGATAGGCCTGAGATCTTTCTGGGAAAGACCTCTCTGTGTCTGAGACTATGGAAGGTCTCCATCAGTCGAAGCAGAGTTGTGGACAAGAGGGGAATTTTGTCAGATGC
>NW_015315506.1:0-249 GCF_001447785.1 Gekko japonicus
GTTTTGGTGTTTTCTTTTCTCCCTTCCAGAGTATAGCAACACACCATAACCAAAATAGCCTCCAAAAAATAAACAATGGTGCCCTTAGACCACAGCCCCAAGCCATAAAATTTGCCCTCACCAATTAAAATGGGTCTCCACTGATTAATTGACACAAACACCAGATCAGTCCACCAACTAAATCCATTAAAATGGCCCGAATTAATAATGAAGTTCATTCATTTCTCAAGTAATCACCCTTCTGCAAAC
>NW_015315507.1:0-249 GCF_001447785.1 Gekko japonicus
CAAGGCGGCCTAACTCTTGTAAATCTGACCCAGTAGGAGAATGAGACACTGCCAAGGGACATCAAGTTGCCAGTGCTTTCCTAATTCTTTTGCGATCTACTTCCTTGAAGAGTTATAGCAGCTGTAGCATCGAGTTTATTAATGACAAGCTGCCAACAGCTGAGCTGTCAGCTACAGTGGTTTACTGTTTCTCCTACATCAGCAAGAAAAAACTGGGATACAAGTCTGACTTAAAGGTAGGGGTGTGCA
>NW_015315508.1:0-249 GCF_001447785.1 Gekko japonicus
GAGTTTAATTAAAGAACCAGTTCTCCTGAACATAAAGTGTTACACCACTTATCCATTTGGGAGGTTTTGACACAGCTGCATGAATAGCTTGATATATGTGGGAGGGTCTGTGTGGTAAATAGCTATACAAAATAATCTCTCTACACATGAATCAGGTTTCATATGGTTAGATTAACCACAACGTGGCTGGTTGCTATTGGAATCCACTGTTAAAACTGTTTGCCTTTTGACCCATCTTGGACCCCTTAC
>NW_015315509.1:0-249 GCF_001447785.1 Gekko japonicus
GCACACGACACTCCAGGTGCGGCCTGACCGACGCTGAATGTCACCTGTTGATTTGAATTAGCAGGGAACACCTTGGGTCTCAAGTCACCTAAACCCCCACGTGGTGTAATATCTACAGCGGTGTGGTCTACAGCAGCAACGTACCATATCGCTGGCATCTGTCAAATCACAATGTAAACCCAGATCCCGTCTAGAGCACGAAGCCTGACCCACCGGCTGTTCCGTAGCGGACGATGCGGAAGCCCTGCC
>NW_015315510.1:0-249 GCF_001447785.1 Gekko japonicus
GGAGGAGGAGGAAGAGGAAGAAGAAGAAGTCCATTATACCTTCAGCCTCTTAAACTCTGCTTACTGGAAGAAGAAACACTGCTTAACATCTGCATTTTCCTAATTTTCCCCCCACAATTGCAAATCTATGCTCTCACCTTGCCCACCAGTGAGAATTCCTGGGGCAGTGCTGCCTAGCTTGCTTCCCTTTGGAGGAGAGCGCACTGAATACACATGGAGGGTTTGTAATCTTATGTTCAGTGGAGTGGA
>NW_015315511.1:0-249 GCF_001447785.1 Gekko japonicus
CCAATGGCCCATCCAGTCCAACAGTGGGTCCCCACTCCCCACAAATACGGCTGAATTATCACACAAGTAGACCCCCCTAGACTACTTCACAAAATTACAAATCCCAGCATTTATATATATATATTGGCCTCTTTATCTGGTGCCACTCCGTTTCCTGTTCCTGCGCCTTCCATTTCACCCCCACCCTTCTGACTGGGTTTGTTGGCTGACAGTAATGTACGGTTCCCAAGTACTTACCGCGATCCAGCG
>NW_015315512.1:0-249 GCF_001447785.1 Gekko japonicus
GATGATGCAGGGGGCGAGCTAATGCCCATCGTCAGCCCCCAGAGCTGAGTGGCCCAGTGGCCCTGGCTTCTAGTGCAGCCGGGTCCGCTCAGTTTGGCTGGCTTTAGGGCCGTTTTCACTTCCCAGTCCATTCCATTAATGCTCACAGATCAATTGGTCACAGGCAAGTACACATAATATACAAAATACATAATGATAAGTACAGTATTTACATTACAGGATATCATTATTAAATGCCATAGGCAAAAA
>NW_015315513.1:0-249 GCF_001447785.1 Gekko japonicus
GCTCTCTTTGACTAACCAGTCTCACAGGAGGGTTCACATAAGCAGGTTTACCATACAAAGATTTCCATTCTGTGGCAACTTTTCCAACATTCAGAGGCAATATTCAAATTTGGGAAGAAATTGCCAAGCAATCATTCTGATGGGATGTGACCTGGGCTTGGATTCTATATATTATTTCTGCTTGTGCTCCTGTTCATCTCTTGCACAAGAGGTCCTCCACCATGGATCACATTCCTTTTGCACTAGGGT
>NW_015315514.1:0-249 GCF_001447785.1 Gekko japonicus
GCCAAAACTGAAGCAGAGACGTGCAAGCAGAACAGGCTGTGGGACTCCATCAGCATTGCTGCTCTCTGTGGGAATGTGGAGATAAGGATGGGAGAGAGTTATTCAAAAGAAAACCAAGGCTGCTGAAAACAGTAGGTAAAGACACAGAGAGAACACACACACTTTCTTCAGCAAGGATATTAATAGCTCATCCCCCCCCCCCCATCTACACATTTCAAAGGCTCAGCTTGGGGACCAGCAAATAGCTGG
>NW_015315515.1:0-249 GCF_001447785.1 Gekko japonicus
CTCTTTTTCTACGAAATGACCCTTGTATAGGATAAGCTGCCGTTCCCCAGTGTCGGGATGCCATTTGCTCCCTCATAGCAGGAAGTCTCCTCCTAGTGGATTCTCCCTCCCACCCGTGCTCTTCCAAGCAGCAGGAGCACAGGCCTGGGCCAGAAATGACATCCAGTGATGCGTGAAGTCACAACCATTCAAAACCCTCGATGTGACATAATGCCTAGAGTGTCACAGCGGATTTATTTATTTTTATTT
>NW_015315516.1:0-249 GCF_001447785.1 Gekko japonicus
GGTAAACCCTCTGAGCTGTATTCCAATTTGGCTCTTCCAGCAAGGCTGCCAGCTTCTCAGCCAGCTTCTGTAGTTCTGCCATTAGCAGCCGCTTGATGCCTTGACCTTAGCAAGTGAAATGGCTAATCACCATGCTGCAAAAGCCCTGACCGGGATAGGCCAGGATACTCCAGTCTCTTCAGGTCTCAGGAGCTAAGCCGCATTGGCCCTGATCAGTATCTGGATGGGAGACCACCGAGGAATCCCAGG
>NW_015315517.1:0-249 GCF_001447785.1 Gekko japonicus
GCTTTACGCCTCTCCACTACTCACATTTTCTATATGACCATTTCTACAACATTGCTTTCATCAGGGGACCCTGGGTCTCTCCACTAATTTGTGGGATGCTATCAATTTTATGTTAAGATTTATCAGATTAACCAGTCAGCCCTCCAAGTATCAGTCTTGGCACAAAGGCCTTGACTTTGGCAAGACAATCCTTTCTACTCCCCAGTTTCAAAGCCCAAGAAAAGAAAGGTCTGCATAACAAGAGCTCTG
>NW_015315518.1:0-249 GCF_001447785.1 Gekko japonicus
TTTCCGGAAATTTTACATCTCTAGTCCAAACATTAGCAGGCGATAATATTTATTTCTATGCTGTGAAAATTCTCACTTGCTGGGTTCTGATTTTGAGGGGGTGGGGGTCTCTTGCTGCTATGGTGGGAAGAAGAAGCTAATGACAGTTGAGCAAGAAGTATACCAAGACTCTTGCACAATGTTCAACCCTAGAGGATATGCTTCTTCGTAGATCACGTCTTACTTTCTCTTACCATCCACATATAAGTA
>NW_015315519.1:0-249 GCF_001447785.1 Gekko japonicus
TGTTAACTTCACCGATAGTGCCTTTAGCAGGGCTCGTCCTGTGATTTTATCCGATGCTTGGAACTGTAGTCCGTTCTTGTAAACTATCACGTCTGATGCAGGGCTCCATCTAAACCGGATTTTTGCCATGTTGAGTTTCGAGGTGATTAATTTGAGGCTCTTCCTCTTTTCCAGAGCTTCAGGAGCAAGATCCAAAAGAACTATTATTTTATGGTCTAGATATTTCAAACCATTACTGGATCTTGCTGC
>NW_015315520.1:0-249 GCF_001447785.1 Gekko japonicus
GCTTCCTGTGGACCCCACAAAATGATTCCCACAGCTCTCCTTTGGCAATCCTTTGTGTCCAACCCATGAGGAAAAATCTAAGTGAACCTAAGGCACATCCCCGACACTTACTTCTGCTTCTAAATGCTTCAACAGAATGGCATGATTTACTATATCAAAGGCTGCAGAAAAATCCAGGAGGAGTAACAAAGATGTGTGGCCCTTGTCTACATTCTGCTACATTAAAGATAAAGGTTTCCCTTGCTCAAA
>NW_015315521.1:0-249 GCF_001447785.1 Gekko japonicus
GAACCCACAACTAACGTGTAAATGTTACATAGTACACAAAAAGGGGGACCCCAGATCCAAGCTGTGTTTGTCATAATATGTGGATTGGCTCTCTGTGTATATGCACTGGATTTGCGCTGTTCAAACGTTATACCTTCATATGGGTGGCCTCAGTATCTTCTATACCTTAGTAGTTAGAGAAGGTCCTTCAGGTGGGTAGGAAAGCATGACAAAACCTTGCACTCATTATTCCCAACCAAGAAAGGGAGT
>NW_015315522.1:0-249 GCF_001447785.1 Gekko japonicus
GGAAAATTTCACATAACTCAAAGGATGTGTGCAGTTGGGGGGGGGGGTTGCATCACAGGAAGATGGCAATTATTGTTATCCAATTTACATACATGTTACCGGAACTATATCCAGCCAGAACTGCCTTTTGGATATTAGCCTCATTCACTCTTTTTGGCAGTGGCTACTCTTCTGGAAAAGTTCGAGCAATCCTAAATCTGGGAGAAAAGGCAGGGAGTACTTGATTCTGATTCAGTATCTTTAGGGGAT
>NW_015315523.1:0-249 GCF_001447785.1 Gekko japonicus
CGTCTTAACCACTTGAGCCACTGCAGCCAGTTAAGACTTGCAGGCCCCCCAAATCTAAGACACACAGTCACTGTAACAGGATGGACAGATGAAGACAGATAGCTTACAAAAAGAGGCTTTTGGGGACTGAGAATGAAGCATCCTAGGAGTGACTCATCTCAGAAAGGCCAGGATAAACTTAAGAATTGAAAAAGTGCATACTTAAGGTACACTCTTAAAGTTTTCTAGCCATGTTGCTCTGATCCCCCC
>NW_015315524.1:0-249 GCF_001447785.1 Gekko japonicus
TATCATGGTGCTAAGTAATGTTTTATATACGGTAAGTGAAACGTTGTGGATGATCGGAGATTAAAAAGGGCAGGAATGGCAGATTCCTAGCATGAAGTGTGCCTAATTGTCAGCTAGAAGAATAGGCTTGGTAAACTGTGGTGGCTGGAGAATTCCCTGTCTCTTCTGTCGCCATTATGCATTTCTCTCAGAGCTGTAGATCCCTGACTGGAATTGGGTAGAGACAGGGGTCATTTAGTAGAAAAAGAG
>NW_015315525.1:0-249 GCF_001447785.1 Gekko japonicus
GAGAATGCTGTTAGCAGCTTTGGGTCCTCATTGGGGAGAAAGTCAGGGTATAATGTAGTAAATAAACCAATCAATAAACGAACATCTTGGTTAGGGAATTCACCAAGCAGTGAGGAGAAGGAAGAATTCTTGGTCATTCCCTAGGGTCCAGCAGCAAGTACACATACTCTAGATATGTGGATAGGGAATCTGATGGCAGTATCTATATATCCAAGCAACTCTACGGTACCCTGACCTATACATTCTCTA
>NW_015315526.1:0-249 GCF_001447785.1 Gekko japonicus
AATAACAACAACAATAATAGCAAACTTTATTTTTTATGTTAATATAACGTGGTCTATGAAAAACATTCTGTCCAAAACAATGGAAGGATACCTGATCTCGCCAAATACAGCGCCTGCTTTCAAGGTGACCAGGACCTTGGTTCCATCAGGACCTCCAAGAACTTGAACTTCACCTTGCTTGATAATGTACATTTCTCTACCAATTTCTCCCTAGACACAAATGCACAGGAGGAAAAACACTGGAGGTTA
>NW_015315527.1:0-249 GCF_001447785.1 Gekko japonicus
GTTCCCCACCACACAACTGGATCTGGCCTGGTGGCCTGCACTGCACAACTGGACCATAATTTTCCTGTGTAGAGGCTGCCAGGGAGAGGGAAGGACGGAAAGCTGAAGACATAGGGTCAATAAACAACTGGCATACAGGTGCTTTATCCATTGTGGTTCCCGCCTTGTGGAATGTCCTGGCAGAGGAGGTCAGGAAAGCTCCTGCTGTCTTGACCTTTTTCAAACTATGCAAACCTGAACTATTCAAGA
>NW_015315528.1:0-249 GCF_001447785.1 Gekko japonicus
GAACTCGCAGTTTTCCAGTAAGGAATTCCCTGTGTCGAATTTTGTTTCCCGCTGTCCTTTTGTGCCATCAGTATCACATGTTCACCCCTCTCCCACTCCCTTCCCCCCTGAGGTTGTCCCCTGAGCAATCCACTGATTTTTTTTAAGTGTAAGGTTGATTGCATTATGACACAGATTTTTTTTTTCATTATAATAAAGCAACCCAATAATCAACAGCCTGGTGGAAGCCCAGACTATGGTAGTAACAAC
>NW_015315529.1:0-249 GCF_001447785.1 Gekko japonicus
GGCTCCACCACCAAAATCTCCAGGTAGTTAACCCAAGGCTGGCAACCAGTCTTCTCTAACTGAAATTAGTTGTAAAAAAATTGAATTCTAAAGGATATTACTATTTTAAACATTTGAGGTAACTTTTACACCAAGGCATTTCATGAAGCATTCACATGACTTTTTCACCATATGCACATTTAGTCTGACATGGCAAACACACAAACAAATAATATGACACATCCTGCATTGAGCAGGGGATTGGATTAG
>NW_015315530.1:0-249 GCF_001447785.1 Gekko japonicus
GTCTCAAGCTACAATCCAGGCTATTAATGCCATGACTGCATTTCTCATTGTGGACCGTGGAACTGCACATTGGCCTGCTCTGCCTTCCATAGCCAACAGAGAGATTTGGCTCTGTGCATTTCCCTCAATTTCAGTCTATCATCTCGCTTTCTCCTCTGATCCAGGGATTCACTGTGGGTCAAGACCCAGGAAGAGGAAGGAAGAACCAAGAGAACTAGGGGAGGAATACACGTTGATGGGGTCTGAACT
>NW_015315531.1:0-249 GCF_001447785.1 Gekko japonicus
ACCAGGATCCCCAGATAGATGTTGTGTCCCAACCTGTCCTTTGCCCTTTTCACTTTCCCTCTCTTTCTCTGTCAGTGCCTGAACTAACAGCATATCATCTACTGGGAGATCCCCAAAGGTCATGGGTAGTGGAGTAGTTTGGTTCGAAGCACCCTTGCTCGAGTGTCTAAAACTCCTCGAGGAAAGATCCTTCGCATTAATACTCTTGGTATGTACATCAGAAATAGTCTCAGTTCTAATGGAGTGACT
>NW_015315532.1:0-249 GCF_001447785.1 Gekko japonicus
GAATTCTTGCAGCCCACTGTTGCTACTCATATCTCTTTGTATTGCACACCTCTCAGGAGGAGTTAATATGCTAGATGTTTGGTGAGAAATCTGAGAATTGAAGCAGGTTTCTGGACCTCGTGATGCCAGTGGAAGCTCAGGAACACCTCTGTGTTCCTAACGTCCTGTCCATTTTCTTCTGTCCCTAACTTCCACTTCCTGGCCATTAAACTCCAGATGATTCAAATTGCAGACATACAAACATAAGAA
>NW_015315533.1:0-249 GCF_001447785.1 Gekko japonicus
GGGAACTGTGTTCCCCCCCGAAATGACCTTTGCTTCCATGAAGAAAGACGTACAATGGAGAAAGACTTCCATCACTGGAGAAGGCCTTTCTCCATTTGAAGAATTAGGCAGTCATTGGATCCAACTTGGGAATGAGTAACTGGATTCCACCATAACTGATCTGTTTAATCATGTTCCATTACAGAGTGTCGTTTCTTCTTTAAACGGACATATACTCCAACCTTTTCACACTTAACTAGAACCAGTGTG
>NW_015315534.1:0-249 GCF_001447785.1 Gekko japonicus
TGGGCTAGCCTGAGCAATGCAGGTCAAGGCCCTTTCAGAGAGGCCTGATGTGTGAAAACAGGCAGCTGAAGCTTTTCAGGGAGATAACAGCACCTGGTAACGAACATCCCATTAAGCCTCCCTTAAAGGGCACAGTCAACACATTATAAAATCCATGTGGCAGGCTCTTAGCTATCTGGAGGACTTTGGATCCTGTCCTGCCTGGAGGTCAGGACTGGGAACTCAGTGGGGACCACGGTGCATGGGGAG
>NW_015315535.1:0-249 GCF_001447785.1 Gekko japonicus
CTCCTCCTCCTCCTCCTCCTTCAATGGATGCTCTATCATTTTGGAAAAAAATAAATAAAATAAAATACTGGAAGTGTCATAAGCATGTCAGAATCATTCTTTCCCCTCAAGACAAGTGGCCTGCCATCTGTAGGGATGACCTCTAATTGTGGGGGATCTACCTTTCAGGGGAGCTTGTCTGCCATTACAGAGATTTGTACTAAGTAAGGAACTTCCATAATGTCTTGGTTTTCAACCAAGATTCTCAAA
>NW_015315536.1:0-249 GCF_001447785.1 Gekko japonicus
CCCCCCCTACATTTAACAGTCGAGCAACCCTCCCACCAGCCTAGCCATTGCCTACACCCTCCCTATCACGTAGCCCCTATATACAAAACACAGAATAATAAACAAAGCAGATGCTGGACATTTGGCTCTACCATTTGGCAAGCCTCGGGTACATCAAAGGGAAGGGAACGCCCCCTCCATGGCAGGGGGGCAGTAAAATGCACGGCAGCCTGGCGCTTACATCTAATGAAAACCCAACCTCCTGTGAAT
>NW_015315537.1:0-249 GCF_001447785.1 Gekko japonicus
GTCAAAGAGGTTCTGGAATTCCGTTCTGGGGCATTCTCCCAGAAATAAAGCCCTGGGCCCCCTCGCCTATGCATTGGGATTTCTTAGTACTGTAGTGTGTGTTCTTCTGGTGGTAGTTACTAGGTCAGAGTGTTCCCGACCTTTTTGAGCCTGCTGGCACCTTTGGCGTCTTTTGATGTTGCGTGGTGGATGCTGCCACAAAATGGCCGCCACAGGCACTGGCCATTTACGAATGCCAAAGAACACAAC
>NW_015315538.1:0-249 GCF_001447785.1 Gekko japonicus
GCCACTCTCACATTTAGGGTTGCCAGGTTACCACTCCTGGTGGGACACCTCTCACGCCCCCACACACACCAGCCCTTCTCACCTCTGCTCAGCTGGGTGGCAGGAGAAAAATGGGGGAGGGATGGGGTCCGATGGCCAGTGGTGACACCATGATGGCACTTCCAAAATGATGTCATATTGCCAGTGGAAATGCTCTAGTATTGAGCCAAAACTCTATGGTTAAATCACTGGCAAACCCCCACCACTACC
>NW_015315539.1:0-249 GCF_001447785.1 Gekko japonicus
CAGCCGTCCGAGTGAGCCCGTGCCATTCCCGGCAGCCTTCCATCATCTCCGACGCGTCGGCAGCAGAAGGCGACCGGTCCTCCACGCCGAGCGACATCAACTCCCCGCGGCACCGAACGCATTCGCTCTGCAATGTAAGGCGCCTCTGCAGGTCATTTGCTGTTCCTAACACTGTTCTGGTCGCGTGCTTCTCTGCCTTGGCTTGGCCGAACCGTCCCCTCCGACCGCCGGCTGCTTCTGCCGCTGCTT
>NW_015315540.1:0-249 GCF_001447785.1 Gekko japonicus
TGGCCTTGCAGGGCCGTTTTGCAGTTCCTCTGTGAAGTACAATAAACGTGTCTTAACGCACGCCGTGGTCCGAGTTTTCCATGTGTAGAACCCAGTACTTTACAGGTTCCTGCAGCTTTTATGTTGCTCATTTAGATTCCTCTTCCACCCTCCCAGAATTCAGTGGGACATTTCTTTATTTAATTCATCTTCACATTGGTCCTGTGGTATGGGTTATCACTGAATCTTAGGGTTGCCAGCTCTGGGTTG
>NW_015315541.1:0-249 GCF_001447785.1 Gekko japonicus
CAAATGCTCCGTGTGACCGGGGCCCTTGTATCCTTATTCCCCCCCCCTTTAAACTGAGTTGATATGTTTGGGGGAGGGGAAGATGAAAGGGGGGGCATAAACAATGTTACTGTTCATTACTGTCTATTTACCAGTTTAGTATCCTGCCACCAAGGAGCTTAGCCTTGGGGAAACATACATGAAGCTTATCTTAGCTGCACAGAATTATTTTTGGCAGGTCAAGTTGAGAAACAGAGGCTTGCCCTAGGC
>NW_015315542.1:0-249 GCF_001447785.1 Gekko japonicus
ATTCCTGGAGATTTGGAGTGGGGCCTGGGGAGGGTGGGGTTGGAAAATTGCCATTCCCCCCCCCCAAGGGAAAATGTTTGCTGTAGTCTGGAGATCATTTGTCATTCTAAGCGAACTACTGGCCCCATTCTAGGAGAACTATAGGCCCCACCTCAGGCCTGTGATTCACTTTGATTGAAGCACAGCCGGTAGAGAAGTGCCATTCTGCTCATGTGTAAAACTCACTGAAGTCAGTGGATTTCCTGTGTA
>NW_015315543.1:0-249 GCF_001447785.1 Gekko japonicus
CAAGTTTTCTGGATTGGTGGGAGACCTCCTGCTGGTACCCCTTTCCCACTGCCATTGCTTAGTGAGCTGGCAGGGGAGTGAGGGGGATTGCTGTCACTGGCCACATGCGAACATCATTTCAAGTGTGACCCAAAAGTTATGTCACCACATATTCCAGCATAAACTTTGGGGTGAATGCTAGAGTGTTGCCCCAGTACAATTGACATCACTTCCAGATTGAGCCAGAAGTGATGTCACTGTGTCACTGGT
>NW_015315544.1:0-249 GCF_001447785.1 Gekko japonicus
GTGCTTCTGGAAAACACCTTCATTTACAGAATCCAACTGCTCTTTGATTGTTTAAAAATTGTTCTCATTTTGCAAAAATCACCAAGGTGTCTAGTTTAGTTTCAATGTATCTTTCCTTGTAAGCAGGTGACAGAGTAACTGCTCTCTCCATTGTTCTAAAACTGAGACGCTTCAGGTGTGCGAGAACACGGTCGTTAATTTGTTAATTATTTATACCCTTCTTTTCACCCCAATGGGGACCCAAAGTGG
>NW_015315545.1:0-249 GCF_001447785.1 Gekko japonicus
GGGGGGGGGTGAGTCGCAGGACCCACATGGAGAAATAGCTATGTGGGTTGGTAGACTGCACTGAGGAGGGGAAAGGAGGGGGAATCAGCTTTCCTTCCTTTGCTACTGACAAAAAAGGGAGGTGGGAGGGATTTCATCGGTTGCCTCCCTCCTTAGTGCAGCCCTGTGACCCAGATGGTTGTATGCTATGCAAGTCTTGTGATATCAGGAATCAGGTTGCCTGGAGTTGGGACTGATTGCTGAGGGGAA
>NW_015315546.1:0-249 GCF_001447785.1 Gekko japonicus
ACTTGGCTTAGAGGGAACACTGCTCCAGATTCAGACCGGCACTTGGGAAAACGAAGGGGAAAAACCCTTAAACAAAAGGAGGGTTTAGTTTACAAACAGAAAAAGAGACCAAAATAACACGCATAGACATGTCCCTGGAAAATCTACCTACGCGAAAGGGAATATAAAAGTACGATAAGGCAACAGGACCCCGAAGCCTGCCCTGAAGAGAAGTGGGGGAGGGGTGCGATGCTCCCTCTAAGCTGTGGA
>NW_015315547.1:0-249 GCF_001447785.1 Gekko japonicus
GCTAACTTCAGACTGGAAAATTCCTGGAGGTCTGGGGGTACAGTGGGGCAGTTAGCCTCTCCATGGGTGGGGGATCCCTTGCCCCCAGCCATCACTTTCCCACCACCGATTCGCTGGCTGGCAGTGGGGGAAATGGTGTAGAAAATTGAGGGGGATGACAGCAGTATCCCCCCCGTGCAGCTGGATGTGACATCAGTACGTAGCTGGTGATGCTGCAGATGCTCTGGTATTTGAGCAAAACTCTATGGT
>NW_015315548.1:0-249 GCF_001447785.1 Gekko japonicus
TCCCCGTCCCCAAAGCGCACGGCCACTCCTCCTCCCTCTCCCCTCCCGCCCGCTCTCTCGCTCCCTCCCTCTCTCCTCGCTCTCTCGCTCGCTCTCTCTCTCTCCTCCAGCCAGTAAATCCGATCTAGGCCGATTCCTCTCACGTCAAACCACATGATCCCATAAAACATTCATCACCTCTCAGTCCCCCGCTCCAGCAGCCTCGACCAGCTTCCCCGGCCGCTCGCCGCCTCCCGGATCGCGCGCCGA
>NW_015315549.1:0-249 GCF_001447785.1 Gekko japonicus
TTACTCACTGCTGAAAGCTCTTGTCTTGTGGTGGAGAAAGTGGATAGAAGGAACTGTTCTTCCTTCTCCCATAGTATTAGCAGTCATTAAGCTGATTGGCAGTTAAAAAGAAGTACTTCTCCGCTCAAAGACTAATTAAATTGTGGAATTCACTCAGCAGACAGTCGTAATGGCCATCAGCATGAACAGCTTAAAAGGAGATTAGACACAGGTCCAGCAATGGTTACTAGCCATGATGACAAGGGAACC
>NW_015315550.1:0-249 GCF_001447785.1 Gekko japonicus
CACCTGACATGTAGAAAGCCTAACATTATTCTTAGCTGTCTGTAGTGTCTAAGGCTCTAGCACTGGAGAAATATGACAACTTATAACCACTCATTAATGTCCCCTGAATTTAATATTATTTATTTAATGACGTGCACCCTTTAAAATATGTACAGCTATCAATTGTGTGGGGAACTTGGGTGCAGATATCCCCTTAAAGCGGCAGCCTATTTCTATGCCCCATTTAAAACAACCTAAAATGGCCCCCAA
>NW_015315551.1:0-249 GCF_001447785.1 Gekko japonicus
GAATTCCAAAAGTGCCCACAGGCTCAACAGAGTTGGGGATCCCCGTAGTAGATTAACTAGGATGAGGGTGAAAGAGCCCTTCCATTGTGGGATATTTGACACAGGGCAGTTATTAAAGTGTGGCATGTTTTCTTTCCAGCTGTTCACAAGGTGGTAGATGAAAAGTCAGATAGCAACTGATTCAGAGGCTTGGTGTGGGCAGCTGGCCAGGCAGGTGTCCGACTCGGGTTCGCCTTTTGCTATGTTTTC
>NW_015315552.1:0-249 GCF_001447785.1 Gekko japonicus
GTCTAGGCAAAACCGATCCAGGCAGGTGCTGTCTGTAAGACAGAGGGTGCTGATGCAAGCCCAGTACCAGTGAGCATGGCACCTCCTCTGTCACTGCTGTGCCACCCAGACAGAGTGCTGGCAGCAAGTGAATGTGGCGCCCCCCAAGCATAGAGCTAAGGGCAAGAGGAGGCCTGATCCTGTGGGAAAAGGGGACAGTATTTATGAAGGTGGTGAGCAGCCAGAGACACAGTCATTCATGTGGTTGGC
>NW_015315553.1:0-249 GCF_001447785.1 Gekko japonicus
AGATTGGGCCTCCCTGTTGTGTATTCACTGCCGATGCAAATGCCTCTGCATTCACACTACTGGCAGTGGAGCACCAACACATGCGTTTTCTGTGCACTTCCCCCCCCCCCACCATCAACCACCATTTCCCCTGCTTTTTTCCCCTACCTTGCCACTGGAGGTCTTTCTGAGGGCTTTTTTTTTTAAGATCAGTAACTACTATAGCATCATAGCAATTACGGATTTTTCTAAAAGCCCTCTAAAAATGAT
>NW_015315554.1:0-249 GCF_001447785.1 Gekko japonicus
TAATGTCCCACTATGCACCATTCCACAGAACATATTTAAGTGGTACATTTTGTTTTGGTTCATTACAGGGTATACCTGGAGATCCTGGCCGACCAGGAGATGGTGGACAAAAAGGAGACAAGGTACAAAAGAACCTGAGTCATTAGCCAGGACTTCCCTCCCCAGAGGAATGTGCCGGAATGAAGTTCCAGAACAACAAAATTCTTTTTTAATATATATATAACAGTTCATGAGTTTTCAGTATACAGA
>NW_015315555.1:0-249 GCF_001447785.1 Gekko japonicus
TAACCACTACACCAAACTGGCTGTAGTTCGAGAAGCCAGTGGTAGTTCAGTGTTTGTTATCCTCAGCTACCTCCTATCTAACATAACAGGTTCCACCAATATAGCACGAGACAAAGATTTCTAGAACCCCTTGCCAGAAGGAACAGTTTTAGGATTGTTGCAAATCTTGATATCTCCAGGCAAGAGGATCTGCCAGATCAGACCTGGACTGAGAGCAAACAGCAACACAGCCCTTAGCATTCAAGCATT
>NW_015315556.1:0-249 GCF_001447785.1 Gekko japonicus
CTCTTCTTCTTCAAAAAGCTGAAAGTTTTTAATTGAAACTAGATTTAGTCATTGACTAATATGTGGTAAGGTTTGACCACTGTTCTAATGCCTCCACATGATGGATGGGGGTGGGTGGATTTACTTGGCTGGTTTACTAGTATAGATTAATATTCCTCTTAGATTATAACATTATTGTTATGGTTGCACCACAATCAGTAGGGTTGCCAGCTGTGCACAGGGACCCCTGGGGAGCTTTTGCAATCCAGA
>NW_015315557.1:0-249 GCF_001447785.1 Gekko japonicus
TTATCATAAAGTACAAAGTCATATAATATGTGCAAAAAAGGTCCAAAACAATGGTATTTGATGAACTTTTCTGGATTACAAAGTCATTTCGTCTTCTTCTTCCAAACAGGACCATTGTGTACCTTTTAAACTATCAAACTGAATAAATACAAGTTACAAATGTACAATGTACCATTTTAACAATCTGTGTTCATTTTAAGAAACTTTACATAAATATTTAATGAATATTGTCCCCTTGCTTATTTAATT
>NW_015315558.1:0-249 GCF_001447785.1 Gekko japonicus
AATATCGAATCAGGAACACAAAGTGGCCTGCTAGTGCTGCAACACTGTTTCCAGGTTGAGTGTATGGTACTAACCATATGCTAGTTAGGCTAACTGGCTCAATTCAGATTGGCTGAGTTAATATCAGTGGTTTTCCCCCTTGGCACAAAATTCCTGGTAAACTGGCAGGACTCACTACTGACACATTCCCTAAGTTTTGTGAGCTCCAAAATATAACCAGGCTAAGGAGAAATACTTGGACTGAATGCA
>NW_015315559.1:0-249 GCF_001447785.1 Gekko japonicus
CTTGGTGGTCTCCCCTCCAAACACTAACCTGCTTAGCTTCCTAGATCTGACAGGATGGGCCATCTTTGGGCATCCAGGGCTGGGCAGGAATAACTTAGATCCCATGAATTACACCTTACTTGAAGTACTTAACTATTTTGGCCGAAACCTTTGGCATGGTTTCCCTTTACTCTTTGACAATATTTATTTATTTCATATTTAAAATAGTTTTTTAACCACATTTCTCCCAGGCATCTTGGGACCCAAGGC
>NW_015315560.1:0-249 GCF_001447785.1 Gekko japonicus
TCTAGAGCGCTCCCCTGCTACATGCCCTGTGAGATGATGTCACCTCCGAGTAATGTCATTGCGCCGGGCATATTGTGTGCCATGGAGCTCTTCCGGGGCGGGGCTCCCCCACCAGCCAGCTGTCAACGAGTGGATCAGGGGGTCTGAATTTGGGGGGAAACCCACCCCCATCGGGGGAAGGGCAACGCTACCAACAATCAAGGAGGACTCCATCAAGGAAGACTCAATCAAGGAAGCCATGGCCCTCAG
>NW_015315561.1:0-249 GCF_001447785.1 Gekko japonicus
GTTCTCTGAATTCCCGGCTTTCATTAAAGTCGCGTGTGTGGAAAAGGTCTTAGACTTCTACAGTTCAGACCCTGCTATTTGACGTCTTATTCGGTTGACTGCACTGTCTCACACTGTGCAACCCAACCCACTGTCTCACACTGTCCAACTCACCAATGAGAAAGGTGCACTATAAATAACACACATAAAATAATAGAAAATAAAACAAATAATTCTACACTCTGTGTTTCTTTTTAACTC
Organism: Gekko japonicus; assembly: GCF_001447785.1. Lineage (NCBI taxonomy): Eukaryota > Metazoa > Chordata > Lepidosauria > Squamata > Gekkonidae > Gekko > Gekko japonicus. Next base: position 241 of record NW_015315561.1, read on the forward strand.
CACAAGCCC
>NW_015315562.1:0-249 GCF_001447785.1 Gekko japonicus
TGTCTTTAATGGTGATGTTGGTCATTTTGAGTCCCTGGCATGCTTGGAAATTTCCATTGCAAGCGTAGCAAGTGTTCTTGGAGTTATGTTCTTGTCTAGCTCTCCATTCTGGTTCAAGAACATAAGAAGAGCCTGTTGGGCCTGCTCTTTGGCCCATTTGGTTCAGCATACTGCTTCATAGAGGGGCAGTCAGTTGCCCTGGAGGGCCAAGTGAAGAAGGCATAGAGGCCAAGGCCCTTCCATGCTACT
>NW_015315563.1:0-249 GCF_001447785.1 Gekko japonicus
ATATGCTTTTGCCTGCCCTGAGATAACTGTGTGAGTTGCACAAGACCCTGCTTGGAATAGGAGTTACTTGCTGCCTTTGCTACTCTCCACTGGATCTCAGGATTTGTAGCTGCTGCCTCCCTTTTCCTGTTCCTTCACCCAAACAAGGATAATTTGTTCATACTGAGGGTGGTTGGATTCACTCTCTCACTGAGATTTGCTAGGTCCTCTACTTAAGTGTTATGTATGAGAGCCAGTTTGGTGTAGTGG
>NW_015315564.1:0-249 GCF_001447785.1 Gekko japonicus
TTATTAATTACGAATGCGGGGGGGAGGGGGGTCCGGGGACAGAGGGATTGCTTCTTGCCTCACTGTTTTACGTTTCCCAGGAAGAGTGCTGGGTGCAATTGACCTAGCCTTCTGCGTCGAAAGGGACGTGGGAGAAAGGGAAACTGACATTAATTTAGCAACCTATCCAGTTTAAAACCTTAACACTACAACTACCATTACTGTTCTTAGTTAACCTAATTAACTTTAACTGTCTTTAAGAAATTAACT
>NW_015315565.1:0-249 GCF_001447785.1 Gekko japonicus
TTATAAATTACCGAGCCCCGATAAGACCACTGTAAGGGGCAGTTTTTGCTAGGGATGTGCAGCTCAAAAAAATAATTAAAAAATCAGTTTTTGGATCCAGATAGGGAGACAAAAATATCAGTATTCTTGGTTTCCTAGGTTGCAAATACCTGTTCAGTATCTAGATCACTTTTGGGGGAGGGCGGGATTCTGATATTATTCGGCTCTCAGCATCATAAGTCCTTTCCATAAATCACTGGTATGGCCATT
>NW_015315566.1:0-249 GCF_001447785.1 Gekko japonicus
CGGACTCCCTGTATCTAGGGATGACTTGGCTGTTCCCGCTCAAACCGGAGGGTCCGGGAATTTCGGATCGCGGGTTTAGGCACTGCCGGCCATCCCCGTCTTGTGCGTAAATGCGGCTATCAGTTGTTAAAATGGCCGCCATTTCCGAGTCGGGCTCATGGGATGCGCGTATACTCATTTTGGCGCGCTTTGGCTCAGCGGCGTCGTCTCTCTCAGCCCCGGGCGAAGGGGCGATGCGCTTTGCCGTGC
>NW_015315567.1:0-249 GCF_001447785.1 Gekko japonicus
AACAGAAAAAGGGGGGAGGGACTTGCATGCGGGATGCCAACCATGCAGCAGGCCTGACACTGGGTCTAAGCTTTCCCAGCCCCATGTGGTTCCCCTAGTCCCCCAGTGTTGGTCCCTGCTTGTGGAGGGTCAGAGGCTGCCCTGGGGTCCTCACCTCTCAGTATTGCCAGCCGAGGTCAGGTGCACATGGGAAGGCCCGGGCTCAGAAGCACCCTGGCTCGGCACCGATGCTCCTGATGTGTTCCCATC
>NW_015315568.1:0-249 GCF_001447785.1 Gekko japonicus
AAGACCCAACGCAGAAAGAAAGTCCCCAAGGGCCAAACTGGATGTTTGACGTATAACCTGACCCTGGCATCCCATTTTAACCAGGGAAAGTGTTTAGAGTGGTAAGCAGGACTGGGAAATGAATGAGGAAAGGGGTGTTTAACTCTTCTGATGCAGGCCATTTTCCCACTTCAAACCTCACATGCGTTCACTGTCTTCCTCCCTCCTCCAATCCTGAGCATCAAATGTGAGCAAAGAGAGAATGTCGGG
>NW_015315569.1:0-249 GCF_001447785.1 Gekko japonicus
ATAGTGCACTTCCCGTTCTGCTAAAGCTTCCATTTGTGCATGATTGATGGTTTCCAGTGGGGGCCTTGTGCAGATGGAACTACTAGCGGAAGAGGAAGAGCGCTCCCTAGTAGAGAGTGCCTAGCACATGGAGCTCATTCATAGAATCCAAGACAAAGAGATCTGTTGTGGCAGAAACTTTTTTTGGATTAAAGCCCATGTTGGGTCTGATTAAAGTGACATCTAGCCCAGTGGTTCCCAACCTTTTTG
>NW_015315570.1:0-249 GCF_001447785.1 Gekko japonicus
TCTTAACCGCTACACCAAGCTGGCTCTAATGCTAAGCAACAGGGCACAGAAGCCTCTGACCATGACAAGACCAGTGCAGGCCTGTTCCAAATATTAGTGCCTCCATTTTGGACGTTCAGTTAGTTAAGTAAAGGGTTTGAAATGGGCTCAGATTCACCCAACTAAAGGAATCCCGCTAAACATCTGGATATCTTTGGATTCTGATCCCATCTTATCCAGTTCAGACGATAAACGAAGCATGTTGGGGGG
>NW_015315571.1:0-249 GCF_001447785.1 Gekko japonicus
TGTGATTCAACAGCACAGAGAAACACACATTTCGCTCCTAGGAGATGTTTCTCTTTTCCTCTCAGTTGTATCCTGTATACAATAAATATTCAGAGTATCATTTAGGCAAGGATTATTTGCATTTGGAGGAAGAACCTGCTTCTTATGCAACCTAAAATGTTGGTGGAAACACCCTCAAGATATGTTTAACTGTTCCAGATCTCAAGACGTCTGTATGTGTCAAGTTTTAATATATTCACCCCTCCCCCC
>NW_015315572.1:0-249 GCF_001447785.1 Gekko japonicus
GTGTCACAATCAATTCTAATCAATTTCTAATCCCATAATTATACAATACCCCACAATCAATTACCAATTCATTATTCTTCAATAAGATTAATTTCATTTTTTCCCTGTAAAACTCTTTTGATCTAATAAAAAGCTCATAATCTTTTTTCCCCTTTTCACAAATTCAAAACCCTTTCTAACCAATTAAATTAATCAATTTCTAATCACAAGTTATACATTTTCACTTTCCCCCTAAAATTTCCAACTCCA
>NW_015315573.1:0-249 GCF_001447785.1 Gekko japonicus
ACTGCATTCTCTGTATTTCCATTTTTGTGCGTCGGTCATGAACAGGGAGCTGATTTTTCAACGATTGGTTCACCTGCTTGTGGCTGTTGGGACAGGTGGCATCCTAGTATTCCATCCTAACCATCGGCTTTTTGTGCATCCAGACTCTCGTGCCGCTTGAATGAGTTCCACCCTCTCCCCATTCTTCCAGCATAACTCTTCCGCTCAGCAGGCAATTGTTGAAATACTCAATTAAATCAGTCGCAAACC
>NW_015315574.1:0-249 GCF_001447785.1 Gekko japonicus
ATTTTTTTTTCTTTTAATCCCAGGATCTCCATTATATACCCTTTGTGTTGAACAAGTGCTACAGGGTGAAGGCACAAATATCCAGGCAGCAACAGCAACATCTGTTGAACTTTCTAAAAGAAGCCACCTCTTAGCAGTACCAGGAGAATGTATTCTTAGCTCTCCAAGCACAATTTCAGAATTCTCTGCTTATGCAAAACGACCATATGAGCAGAATCTACTCATAGCCAGTTTGGTGTAGTGGTTAAG
>NW_015315575.1:0-249 GCF_001447785.1 Gekko japonicus
TGGTCCTTGTCTTCTGGCTTATTTATTTATTTACTCCCATCATTTCTAGTCCGCCTTTGCCACTTTCTCTGCTTCCTTGTAGTCTCAGCTCCTGGTTATGGTTTGGCAGAATCCCATCTCTGTTCTCTCCAATACTTAGAACTGTGAGCTTCCTTTTGACTTTGACTACTGGTGTACAATTTGACAAGGTCTTGGCTTCTGATCTTCAGGCATCTGGAAGTCCTATGCTGGGGATTATTAGGAAGGAGA
>NW_015315576.1:0-251 GCF_001447785.1 Gekko japonicus
GGCCCCACTGGGAGGTTGGCATCTGTACCTGCCTAGGGTGCAGAAGCACCTCGAACCATCCCTGGATGTCTGCACTTTCACCTCACATTTCCAGCTGTCTGAACTTCCATTGTTGACACAAGGGTAAATGTACTGAGGAGCTGCGGTTGCTCAAGTGGTTAAGATGCTGAACTGCAGGCTGTGGAACGGCGGTAGTTCATCAGTTCGAAACTCGAGTATGCTGCATGACTGAGAGAGCTCCCGTCTCTAGT
>NW_015315577.1:0-249 GCF_001447785.1 Gekko japonicus
GACTGCAGCGAGAAGGAGCACAAGTGCTCTATGGACCCATAGAGACCATGGATGAGCACGAGATCTGGACATGTGAACATAGAATGGTGGTGAAGTTTCCGTACGATGAGATCGGCCAGATACGGCACCTGCCGAGATACTACTTCATGGGGGCGGACCGGGTCACACTGCGATACACGGGGCAACCCCCGGCGTGCCACGCATGCGGATCCTATCAGCATCTCCGGTGGGATTAGGGTTAGGGTTAGG
>NW_015315578.1:0-249 GCF_001447785.1 Gekko japonicus
AGACGAGCTGTGATTCCAGGGGATCCCCAAGTCTCACCCAGAGGCTGGCAGTCCTATCTATTATTAGTCTTCTCCAACAAGGATATATCAATTTAGATCCGTATCTAGAAAGTGAACGGTCAAACTCGAGTCTTACTTTTTCACCTAATAGAGCATCTGATAATAGAGCATTTCATTTCTGCTTCTCCCTCAGGGTTCTGTGTCTTTGTTATACCCACATCAAGGTCATCCAGCAGCTGGAAGGGGAGG
>NW_015315579.1:0-249 GCF_001447785.1 Gekko japonicus
CCCCCACCCATTTTTCTCCCACTGCCCTATGGAATGGTGGTAGAGGACCGAGAGTATTGGTGGGAAGTTGCCAAAGTAGGCAAGCTGCCCACCTAGTGCTATTCCATCAGCTACCAAACATTTAACTGGTGGGATTTCAACTTTTTAGGAAGTTGTGCAATCTAGTTGTTTATTGAGCCTAATGGATCGGAATAGGGTTGCCAGGTCCCTACCGGCAACAGGTGGGGGATGGGGGGACTTACTGGGAGC
>NW_015315580.1:0-249 GCF_001447785.1 Gekko japonicus
TTGATGGGACAGTCAGGAGGGACTCGCCCTTTGACCTTAATTCCCAGGGTACATAGGGTAGAAGACAGTCCTTCAGGCACCTGATCCCAAGACCTGCAATTGGCTTGGGAGTGGATTGGTTGCCAGTGTAATTGCTGTAACACTGGGGCTGGGCAAAACCACCACAGCCACCAGGTTTTCCAAGATGACTGCTGTGTTGAATAGCACTCTCAAGCTGTGAATCTGGCTTTTCAAGGGGAATGTAACCCC
>NW_015315581.1:0-249 GCF_001447785.1 Gekko japonicus
GCCACATTATCTCCGCATATTTCTTAAACTTCAAATACTACTTTGCCCACTCCAACAAACATTACTAACCCCCCTGACATTGTATGCGGTGTCTTTTAAACAACATATCATAGATTGTATTCTGACATGATGCTGCAAATAAGAGGATAACCTGTGTACTCTGTCTTGTTCGCATCTTAGCTATTACAGATGGAGGCACCCAACATGACAGGGCATCTGCCAGTGAACAGGCACGCAAGGAAGAAAAGC
>NW_015315582.1:0-249 GCF_001447785.1 Gekko japonicus
AAGCCCCCCTGGCAGATTTAAGCAGCCAGGAGGAGCTGTGGTCATACAAACAGGTGACAGATCTCAAACTTCCATGAATCCTATCCCTGTCCTCAGACAGTACAAACTGAAAGGTGTGTGTCCCACACAACTGGACAAATTAGTACCCTGGAGTCATCCAAACCTGTTGCTACTAATGTGGAATCCAAGTTGGAATGAATGTGAGAGGTTCTATCTGCAGAGTGCTTAGCAAAATGATCACAGTGGGCT
>NW_015315583.1:0-249 GCF_001447785.1 Gekko japonicus
TATAAAAACCAACTCTTCTTCTTTTAGAGTTCTTCTGTTTTACGGAAGTGCTAATCAGGTCTTTTTGAGCTAATTGTATGCTCAGTTTTAGCAAGCTAAAGCAACATATGTTACTAAAATGAAGTGTTCATTAGATGAATCCGTATTAAACATGACAATGTATGAAACACACGTATAAAATAATGCTTGTAATCTTTTGCTCTACTGAACATTCACTGAATGGGATAGCGTTACTGGTTATTTAGTTTT
>NW_015315584.1:0-249 GCF_001447785.1 Gekko japonicus
AGCGCAATAATCATGGGGCAGGGAGGACCTGTTTGCACTTTCCTCATCTGGAGATCCCCTAGTCTAGTTACAGTGAAATGCGTAGGGGCATTTTAGTATTCTATCAACACACTTTCCCTTTCCCACTACACTACTGGCATTTGTCTCTGCCTCCTTTTGTCTCAATTCCAGGTAGGCTTGCCAGCCTCCAAGTCGGGCCCGGAGATCTCCCAGAAAAACAATCTCCAGACTACAAACATCAGTTCCCCT
>NW_015315585.1:0-249 GCF_001447785.1 Gekko japonicus
CTCCCAAACCTGCCTTGCCTCTTTATTTATTCTGGTTCAGGGGTGGAAGCCTGTTAGCCTCCTCCTCAGGCAATTTCAGTCTTCTTTCTCTGAAAATCAGCAGGTAAGTCCTTCTCTAGAAAGATACACATGCACAGCTTGTTGCCCCTATTTAGTTTGTGAAGGAGGAGAAGACCCTGGTGAAAGTAAAGAAAGATTGACAATTCTGGTAAATAAGTTATTATTATCCTTATTCTATTTTCAAGAGGT
>NW_015315586.1:0-249 GCF_001447785.1 Gekko japonicus
CTTGGCTGCGTTTCAACTCTACAATGCAGTTGCTCTGCTCATTAAAAATGATGGATATTTTTTTTTGGCTAGTTCTCCAGACGTCACCTTTGAATAAACTCTCAGACTGAGTTCATTTTTAGTCTAAACTTAGATGTTTTCATTACAAAAATGGTTCTTTTGCATTAATACTTGCATATAAAAGGATAACAATATTCTTAAAACATTGTATAAACTTATGTTCATTAAAAGGTATACAAAATATGAAAA
>NW_015315587.1:0-249 GCF_001447785.1 Gekko japonicus
TTGCCTTTGGCGGGAGACCGGGAGCTCCACACTGGCTTTAATCTGAGTCTGAACTCAGGCTCTGAACTGTTTCTTTTCCCTGAAGGTCAACCCAGGAACACATGAAGAAAATACAGTTATTTTTACCACGTGCCAGCCAACTATCTCTCACTAATTAGAGTTATGACCATAGATCTCCATTGTGAAACGTTGGGGGGACTGGCTTCCAGTTAACGCACATGAATAGGGATGGGCATGAACTGCATTTTT
>NW_015315588.1:0-249 GCF_001447785.1 Gekko japonicus
AAACCTGCCTTCCAGGTAGGACTGAAACCATTGTAACATGGTACCTCCAGAAGGATACGATGATTGATGGCACCTAAAACCACTGAGAACTCCTGGAAAATCAGTAGGGTTGTGTTCCCCCGCATATGGCTAGGCATCCACAGGGGTGATATGGTTCCCAACAACCATTTAGCACATGTTCTGAAGTGGTCTGGAAGCTGAGTAAGTATTGGAGGTGACGAAGGAGGCCCCATTCCCTGCCACTACTTG
>NW_015315589.1:0-249 GCF_001447785.1 Gekko japonicus
CCTAGTTGTGTTGTAGGGTCCAATAAGAATTTTTTGGACTTCTTTCAGAAAGGCCAGGAGAAAGTCACCTACTTCACTCGGTAAATAGAAGGCCATACAAAATAGGCTTGGTTTTATGGCTATTAAGCTCTATTAAGAAAAAGCACAGGCCACCAGTATGTACGTAAGAATAACTGAAGAGCATCTGACACTGTAGGCAGGTTGGTGTTGAGCCACAACAACCAACACAGGAAACCAGTGCAAATGCAG
>NW_015315590.1:0-249 GCF_001447785.1 Gekko japonicus
CCTCTTTTTTTACTAAACGACCCCTGCTCATAATGATATTCTGTAATTAACTTCATTTAAATTACAGGGCATCCTCTTGATCCTTCATTGCCCATTACTAATTCTGTCTCCAATGTGATCTGTGTTGTGGCTTTCGGACATCGATTTTCTGTTGAAGATGAACAATTCATCAGGTTGTTGGAAGCCATTGGCTATGCTGCAAACTTTGGCGGGAGCTTTTTCCATGGCGTAAGTCTTTTTTGTTTGTTT
>NW_015315591.1:0-249 GCF_001447785.1 Gekko japonicus
CACGAAGTTGGAGAGGTACTGCAAGTAGACCAGGAGTCCCCAATCTTGGACCTATGAGCCCATTCCAAATTTTGTTTGGGGAGGGGAATTTGGTGCCACAGCTGCAAAACTCACATCTTTGTAATGCCATCCCATGCATGGAAAGTGCATTATCGAAACTGGCCTTTCGGGACGGACTCTTTTGCTTGCTGCAGCATAACCTGATTCCAAAACATGATACTGCACCCACTCTAGAAAGCGCCGCCGGCA
>NW_015315592.1:0-249 GCF_001447785.1 Gekko japonicus
TGCCAAGCCACATGACCACTGAGGTGGTGGCAGGTCAGATAGACTAGCCTGGAAGCAGCCCTCACCTGGCCTTCACGGCTCCACAAGGAAGGCATGGCTCAACAGCAGGGTAGCAAGACAGCATACGCATCCCCCGTGGAACTCTTGTGAAGGGTTCTTCCACAATGCTAAGCAGAGGGACAAACTCTAAGAGAAACACAGGGAGGTCTGAAGACAGAACACTGTTCTCTGGACTCCCCCAGCGTAAGT
>NW_015315593.1:0-249 GCF_001447785.1 Gekko japonicus
GCAAGCCTTCTTGTGCCCTTTCCCCTGGAAGATATTAGCCTGCAATAATAGACAAACGGGCCAGGTTGAACTCGGCAGCTGCTTTGTCCTATCCCCCAAAGGAGAGAGGCATTGTCAAAGAGGAAAAGTGCGGGTAGCCAGAGCAGGTGGCTGGAGCAGAGTGCATACACCTGAGCTGTGGGATACAGGATGCTTTTCCTGTTTTACTCAACCACAGAAGCCTTCTCTACAGATCTGCCCTCAATGGAC
>NW_015315594.1:0-249 GCF_001447785.1 Gekko japonicus
ATGCTTTCACTGGAGTCAGTTCATACATTCAGCTGCCAGTCAAGTGTATTCTGAGCAAAGGAAGAGTAATCAAATGTATATATGAACTAAGCTGTCAGAATGCCCAGTACAATATAGATAATGGGAGTAATAGTGACCAGCCTTATAGAGTGATTGTGAGAAAGGATAAGTCTGGGTGCGACATGCACATTACAGTCTGAATCCCCAGTTCCTCAAACTGATAGGTGAATGTACACAGGCAGAGTTGTA
>NW_015315595.1:0-249 GCF_001447785.1 Gekko japonicus
GAGGAAATGCTGAAGCTCCGCGTAACCAGAAAGCTGCCTCCTTAAAGCCCACTTATGAAAATCCCAAGTAAACTGCTCTTTTCAGAAAACAGTTTGAAAAGAGAGAGCAATACAAAGAGACTGTTTTGCCCGGAATTTTAAACCATTGACGCAAAAGCTGTGGATTCAAAAGCTATGCTATACCCAATGGGTTGCTTTGGGGGGTGGGGAGGGTGTTCAGCAACTCTATCCTGCTGCCAGTAGCCAGAG
>NW_015315596.1:0-249 GCF_001447785.1 Gekko japonicus
CATCTACTTGGGATATGCTGGTAATTCTTGAAGTTGTAGCCCTTCATTATCTTAGTTCTCAGAATCTGGACTTCTCCCCATTGTCCCTTGCCAAGTGGTCAAGATAGAGTCCCAAGGTAAAGACTTAGTCCTTCATGGCTTCAACCTCCCTGGCCACAAACCCAAAGATGAGAGATAGCTTTTTCCTCAGATCCTGAGAATATGTAATCTCCTCTTGATAGTCTGCCCCCTTTCTGGTCAGACCTGGTC
>NW_015315597.1:0-249 GCF_001447785.1 Gekko japonicus
AGCAGCAGCAGCAATACTGGACTAAAATGTGGGAGACTCATTCAAATCGCTGCTCCGTCATTAATCTCACTGTGACTCCCTGGGCCAACCTCTCTCTCTTTCTGTCTCTCTGTCGATCTGTCTGTCTGTCTCTTTCTCCCTCCCTCCATGGCCTACCTCACAGCGTTGTTGTTCACATGAAATGAAGGAGGAGAGCGAGCCACGGACACCGCTCTGAGCTGCTGATAGGAGGAAGAGTGGGATTAAAAA
>NW_015315598.1:0-249 GCF_001447785.1 Gekko japonicus
GTGCCATTTTGCCCTTCCAGGTAAGTGGCATCCCTAGGTGCACCATTAGTTTGGGATGGATGCACACACGCATGACATGACATTGCACGATTAGTAGCTAGCCTTGTTCCTCAGCTCATAATACGGATCAAATAATTCTTCTCCATAGTCTTGCAAGCAACCAAGAAAGAAAGATCTGCAGTGGCATGGAGAAAAACGGTTTCATCCACATTGTGAGCTGCTGCACTTAAATAGGTCACCATGAGGTTA
>NW_015315599.1:0-249 GCF_001447785.1 Gekko japonicus
ACACCAAACTGGCTCTCCAGGTACGAAAGCCGCTCTGAGTGAGGTGAGTTTGGGAAGGACTCCACATCTTATTTTGGGTACCAGAAGGACCTCAGAGACCAGTAAGAGTACAACAAGAGGACCACGGTGTAAACGGCAGAAATTAATACCACTAAAGCACCGTGTAGTAAACAATAACAACAACGTAATCTTAAATCAACTCTAAACTTCTGTTTGTTCTATTTCAATATGCCGGTATTTCCAGTGCTG
>NW_015315600.1:0-249 GCF_001447785.1 Gekko japonicus
TACACCAAACTGGATGTGATTGATGTGCCCCACGGTCTTGTTAAGCCCTCTTTCAGAGTGTAAAATTAAACCTTGAACATTCGATGCTTAAGAAGGGGCAGCTGTAAGTATACTGAAACATCCTAAAGCACATTGCTGCGCTAACATTTAATCAGTGTTGCACTAATAGGCTGGTGAAAAGGATGATGATCAGGATCGGTGATTTCACAAGACAATGTGGAGCTTTTGGGAGAAAGCTGTTTATGAATT
>NW_015315601.1:0-249 GCF_001447785.1 Gekko japonicus
AAATAAATAAATAAAATAAATATCAGCTTGGACTGATGAGCGAGAATAGGTTTTAAGAGAACTGAAAGTGCTTCGAGGGAGGTATTGCTCCCTGTGGCAGATTATTTCTGTCTCTCTGCCTGTCGCGCCTGTTACAACAGGTTGCCCAGGTTTTTGAAACAACGCCCGAAGCCCTGCCAAACCTGTTCACTGTTGGTAGTAATAGGATGAGCAGACACCCCCAGAAGCGCTCTTTTAGGTCTCTGAAAA
>NW_015315602.1:0-249 GCF_001447785.1 Gekko japonicus
CAAAAGGCTCCAGAGACTTATTTTTTAAAAACGCACACACACAAACAAATGAAAGCAGAATTCAGAGGGGAGCCATGTTGGATTGTGGTAGGACAGTTAGAGTAGAGCAGCAGTGAGGATCCGAGTCCTTTTCTCCTAGTCCGAAGGTGGGAGGGGTGTTGTGAAGGATGCTTGTGAAGGATGCTGAGGGACAGCGCATATAATAATCCGCTCCACTGGTGCAGAGGGGAAATGCTGCCCCCCCAAAAA
>NW_015315603.1:0-249 GCF_001447785.1 Gekko japonicus
CTGCCCTGCTTTGCTTAGGAGAGAGAGGCGTGAGTCCTCAAAGGGGTAATTATGCTTGCAGTTCATAATCGGCTCTTCTTAAATGGGGAGGGGGGTCTTTAAATTATACAGAGTTTATGATCTAAGAGAAGTTCTGCCTAATTAACTCTTTGGGCCTACGCTTCTCCAATCCCTGTTTTTGTATCCAGCACTGATAAGCCCCTTTCTTAATTGTGTTCGGATCTGCTATGTGTAATAGTTCCAAGACAC
>NW_015315604.1:0-249 GCF_001447785.1 Gekko japonicus
CCATAAACTAGAGGTTTATGTTGCTCTTTCAGGCACTCTGCCTTATTGGCTTCCCACAAAATATCATTCAAATAGACCCAAGACAAGACAGATACATCCGTAAATATACTCTGACTCTGCAGACGTAGAACGGAGAGTATTTCAACTGAAAAGCTATTCATTTTATTTCCAGCACTTTTATGTCTTTTTCTGCCTCTGTAATTAAAGAGGCATGGATGGGGAGAAAGAAAGATATTGAGCATGGAGCAT
>NW_015315605.1:0-249 GCF_001447785.1 Gekko japonicus
CTAGCAAATCTGGAAAAAATATTTAGTGACTTTGCCAGTCTTTCAGTCAGTCGAGTAAAATCAACCATTTTCCCAATACACTTACCTATTGCTTTACATTCAGAATGGAAAACCGCCTCTTCTTATTTTTGGATTTCTTCCTCTTGGAAGTACCTAGGAATAAATATTCCATTTGGAGTTAGATTTATTAGTAGAAAAAAAGCTTTGCAGAATTACATAAAAGCATACAGGAATAATAGATTTAGCAAG
>NW_015315606.1:0-249 GCF_001447785.1 Gekko japonicus
TCTCTGACCGGGAGGCTTGGAATTGATAGGCAGAAGGCAGCAATCGCATGAACTAAGGTTGTTTTCCACACAGTCTTTCTTTCTCTTCCCATCCAGGAAGCGGGAGCGATGCGGCTTCTTTGCTGACTTCCGCCAAGAGGAAAGGCGACACTTATGTCCTAAACGGCTCCAAGGTACCAGCTTCTGCCTTTTTGAAATCTGCTGCAGCTCATGAGCAGGGGAGAAGGCCTGTGCCTTGCTTCCCTGCCC
>NW_015315607.1:0-249 GCF_001447785.1 Gekko japonicus
ATCCCCTCTGGAACTGAAAGGCCAAGGCTTTTGTAAGCTTCCACAATGCAAGTTCTGAGTGTGGTGCCGATAGCAGTAGTAGACATCTTTTTTCCAACGTGTGGAGGGGATATATTGACAAATAGGGCCTCCGTTCGTCTGATAGGCTCAGTTCTCAAGATGTAGCATTTTAGAGCCCGTCGGACATCTAGATTGTGCCAGGCTCTTTCGCTAGGATGTCTTGGATTTGGAACAAATGAAGGTAAGCTG